>NC_056738.1:340357141-340407141 GCF_019279795.1 Protopterus annectens | reverse complement strand
AGAGCAAATCAATCTTGTAACATTGCTTTATTTAAAAAGGTTTTGGCGCCAAGGTCAATTTTTAAATTTTTATTCAAGTGTTAATTTAACTAATTTTACATGTACAGCAAATAAGTTTATTTATGTAATACCTCATAAGTATTTATTAAAATAACATATATTTTGATTTATTTTAAAATACAAATATCTCATTTCAAAATACAAACATCTCAAATTAAAATACTGCTATATTATGCTGCTATGAGACATATGCAATGGTATGTAAATACTACTAGATCAGTTGTATTTTTTACGTATTTACTTTTTATCATTAATATACCACTGCACATCAAATCAATGTTTTTGTTTAATGTAATTAACCTTAATGAATACATCTTAACATATTTTTAAATAACAATGTTATTAAGTAAGAAGAGATTTTTTAAATAGACACACTATTACTTTAAATGTGGAATCAATGGGTGCTTTGGCACCAAAAAGTTTTTAAATAAAGCAACATTACAAGATTGATTTGTTCTGAAGAAGTCTGCATAGGCAGATGAAAGCGCTTAACCAGATTGTTTGTATGAGTTTTAAAAGTGTAGTTTTTAAAACAATAAATTTTTCATTCACCCTGTTCGAGTCGTGTTCATATTTAGATTACATGCAAGCAGTGTTGGAAAATTAATTGTTGTTTATGTAGGGCACAGAAATATTACTATATAATATTACTATAATTATCTGAAATGACTAGTTCTTCATTACCTATCAAATCACACACATCTGTATAGCAAAAGCAAATGCAAACTTCCATGAATTGCTTCGTGTGTGTGTGTGTGTGTGTGTGTGTGTGTGTGTGTGTGTGTGTGTGTGTGTGCACGTGCGTGTGTGCGTGTGTGTGTGTGTGTGTGTGTGCACGTGCGTGTGTGCGTGTGTGCGTGTGTGTGTGTGTGTGTGCGTGTGCGTGTGTGGTGGCGTGTGTGTATGTGTGTGTGTGTCGTGTGTGTGTGTGTGTGTGTGTGTGTGTGTGTGTGTGTGTGTGTGTGTGTGTGTGTGTGTGTGTGCTGTGATGCGGTGTGTCGTGTGTGTGTGTGTGCGTGTGTGTGCGTGTGTGCGTGTGTGTGTGTGTGTGTGTGTGTGTGTGTGTGTGTGTGTGCGTGTGAATAACTTCTACCCAAACATAGTATTATATTTACACCATAGTATTTTGAAAAAAAAATTCTACCCACATTGCATAAATGCATTTTTAACTTGCACACTGTAAGAATCCATACAGTCAAACATGTAAATCAGATCCAAAAGAAAGAGAAAAAACAATAAATACAGGAAAACAAGAATTGCCTCATGTCTTCTCTTCACAGCTGAGCTGCAATTCCGTACAATAATAATTGTTTAACTGATTACATTTTATATATTAACTGAGTCAGCAGTGGGTATTTACATTACTGAAACTAAGGCATACACATCAGTATACAATTGCAGTATTCTGTCTTAAACTATTTCTTAATGTGTACAAAAAATTATACACCACTTACCTTAAAGAAATGCTGTGAAATCACTGCATTACATTACTTTAAACAAGACTATGAGATATGTCAGTGTATAAGTGCAGTATCTTAAACTGTTTTGTTTAATGGTTATAAGGAAATATTTTGGAGCATCGTATCTGAAGGAACTGTGGTGAACTCATTACGTTACTGTAAGCAAACATAACAGACATCCATCCTTCTCAATAGAAACTGCATTTGTTTGTCTTTAAAAGATTAACTATAATATTTATAAATGGCATTTTAGTCATGCACTGAATATTAGACACAGAACCGTGTGCAGAACTTGAAAGGAGCATACTACCCTTCCAAGTACTCACAAGCACGTCCCGTATTAATTCATCTGAATTATCCATAAGCACTGCTTATATCCTTCTTCCCAAGTACACAAACACTTCCCAAATGAGTACGCTCATTGTATGCATAAGCAAGTCCAGCGCACAAGTTTTATATCGATAGAGATTTAATTATAACATAAATTTGTTTTAGGAAATTAAATGGCATGCAACGTGATGAGTGGATTTATTGTGTATTTTCTCTTATTATTTTCTTGTCTGCCATATATAGTTTACTTTTCCTACATATCCAAATCCCTTAGGAGTAGCCCAGGCACATATCTCCCAGATTAGGGAGTGCTCACACTCTGCCCATCTGAGGGGATCCTCACATGGATGGGAAGTAGCAGTGGTCCTGCAGGCACCCTGCAAGTTCCCTCGGCCGCGTCCCTATTAATAGCCGTGGTCGTTTTTTAATCTCCCGCCTTGTGGGCTCTGACGGATCTTGTGACAGGCTTTGTGAACTCTGATGGCCAGCAACTCTGGACTGCAGGTTTCTGTCTGCAAGCCAGTTTGCAACCTTGATTGTGATGTTTGGTACCCATTTTGTGATGAATGAGTTAATGATACCCATCAATGAGGGTTCAAAGGCCTGCGAGGCCCAGATTGTATCAATGGGCTGTATGACCTTTTTTCTGGCTCATGGCTTTGGTGACAAAAAGTCAAAAAAGTTTCCAAGTTTAGATCTGCCTTTCCAATTGACAAAGCCTCCAATGGATGGATCCAAATTTTCCTAAATTCCCTATTATGATTATGCCATGGCTTATTGATGAGGTCTGGCTTTGCAGATAAGGCTTGTCAAGCTAATGGGCGGTTGGGGGGGGGGGGGAGGTGCACAAGCTGGTTGTGAAGTGGGACCACAGTTGCAGTGCCCCCCATACATATCCAGAGGTCCAGAGGTGATTAAACAGCTGTCCTAGCTTCCTAGCTAATTTCTTTCGTTGAGCACAGAGCACACAGCCGACCGTCGGGGACACACCTGTCCCATGTTTTGTGTTTTTGCTTTTTGGAGAGTGAGCAGTTCTTTGGAGATGTTTGAGATGTTTGCAGGCGTATAGATATATAGATATCTGGGGGGGGGGGAAGTTTGCTGAACCTGCTGTCAGCCAGTATGTTGGCAATGTAGGATCAGTAATCTTCACATCATTTTGAACTAGTTCTGAGCATATCTGGGAGTTTCCTCCCAGGTTTCTAACATAGCTAAAGAAGGCCTTATGATTGTCTTTTGAGTCTTTAGCTATTTTTCTCTCAAAATTTGCTTTGGATGATTTTATGAGAGCTCTTAGTTTTTTACTTATAGTCTCACAGAAAAGGGGCTTTGGAACTTGATACAGAATATACTGGAGTAGGTAGTGGATAGATGGATTCATCCTCTTGAAGCCTCTCTTCAGCATGTTGAAGATACACTCTCCCAGTTGGTGCTGACTAATTAACCACCACAGGCCCCTCCTCCCTTAACAGTTGGGTCATCTAGTGCGCCGCCATCTGACAGTAAATGTGTCTGAGGCTCTGTGGAGTTGGGACACCTGCAACATCTCTTTCTCAGCCCTTATTCCATTATCCTTTGTCCATCAACCTCCCACCTATTGCCCACCCACACTACCTTATCATAAAAAAACACTTATAAAAATAGAGGGGGGTCTATCTCCTGAGAAAAAAAATGGCAAGCGTCCTTTCCCAACTCCTCCAGCACAAACCACGTTGATGTTTTCCTTCAGCATTCCCCTCTTTGTCTCCTCTTTTCCTGCCCCCCCTCTTTCTGTTCTTTAGTTAAATCATCAGTATGTCCACATAAAGAAAGTCCTATATAAAAGGTTATAAACCCAGTTATTTTCTAAACATTTAAATTATAAATGCTGCACAGTCTGCCGTTTGCCTTATACCTTTCAAGTGTGACTGCACTTAGCCATGCTCACCTGCTATACTCCAAAACAAAGTAATATGATGCCTCACACTTTTGAGTACTATTTTGCAAGTTTTTAATGCTGAATTTTACATACTTTATGCTTTTGCCATTAATGGGTGTGTTTTTTAAAAAAAAGCTTCACTTATGCTCACAAATGACCTACGTTTACATATGCATCTTAACGGTGCTACTTGCACATAACCACTAGGCACATGTAAAGCCTGAGACTATGAATACCAGACTTAGTATTGTTCTTCAGTGATAATTACATATAATTTTTTACATTTTTGTGATTAAACTAAAAATCTACAGAAAATGAGTACATCATTTTGATAAAACACCCTGCTGTAAACTTTAACTGGTCAATTCAAGTCTAGTTACACATATACACAGACATAAATACACACAATGCACACCTGCACAGAGTTACATGAACACACACATGTATAATATGGTACATATCAAATCACTTTAATATATTATGTATAGTTCTGTACCCCCTAAACCATTTAGTATATCACATATAGTTGGGTCTATATTACCAAATCGAAATGTGAAATAAATGAACACCGAAACATTGACACATTATGATTGAACTATCAAAGCTATGAATGTCCACTTCAGTGAATTTTTCCCAGCGGAAAAAAAATCGCTTGGTCGACCAAAACTCAAACAAACTGTCAAACCCTACGAAAGTGGGGGGCTGTGCCCCCCACACCCTACCTAACTAAATATACCAACTCCAAGATCACTCTACAGTGGAGAAAAGGACAGGTTCCTGACTACGGCCAAATGATTTTTTTCTCCTAGGAAAAAATTCACTGAAGTGGCCATTCGTAGTTTTGGTAGTTTGGTCTTAATGTGTTGATGTTTAGGTGTTCGGTTAGGTTTACTATCACATATTCGATCATCTTTTAGACGAACGGAATATGTGCAAAACCCATTTAGCAGAACTGGTAGGGCAATCACCACAATGTCAAAGCTGACAAGAGCGAACAACCACTGTTGTCAGCTCCAACATTGTGGTGCAGATTGCAGTACAGTGGGGATGGGGAAATGTACCCTTACCATCACTGTAGTGCGATCTCAGAGTTTGTATCTATAAGTAGGGGGGTAGGGGGGGTGCAGGGGGGCTTGCCCCCCTGCAAACAGTGTTGTTAGATTTGGGCAGATGTGAGCATTTCAGCAAAGTCGACATTCAACATTGCTGAAATGTTCCATTCGCTATTTTGGTTGGCGGGTGTTCTGATTTCCGACTATTTGTGTCGGCAATTGTCACTTTCGTCTAAATGTTAATCGGCCATGTGATAGTAAACCGTTCAGTTATCTCATGTTTCGATTTGGTAATATAGAACCGTATAGTTCTGTATCTCCCAAATAATTTTAGTGTATCATGTATGGTTCTGTACCTCCCAAAACATTTTAATTCACCATGTATAGTTCTGTACCTCCTAAATCTTTTTTAGTATGGTGTGTATATTTCTGTACCTCATAAACCTTTCAACATGCTCCAGAATAAACAAAGAACTTTTACTGAAATTTGTATTTATTTACAAAGTCAGAACATTTCTTTCTTTAGGTTTACCTGACAACTAATTACTATTATCATGAAATTATTTTTACTCCACCATTTCTTTAAGTTTAAAAGTCATTTACTAATCAAATTTATCTGCATTCATAACCACATGTTGGATTGCTGACTAATTTTACTTGTTGACCTAGTTTGCATATGACTTCAGCAGACCATATTCATGGCTGATAATCCCAGAGCACTGCTAGAGGTTGAGCAAAAATATATGCAGTATTTACCTTTTTTGTTAGGTACCTGCTATAGACAGCGTTGATGCCTACTTTGAGGACAATGTCTGATAAGTGCACAATATATATCAACAGGCACAGAACCACACACAGGCATCAAACAACACAACTGTGTAAGACAAAGATAATGTTAGTATAAAATGACAAAAGATATAAACACAGAAGTGAAATATTAACAAACAACTCCACTTTTATTCTTAAAACAGTGTAAAACAAATTAGAACCATGCAAAGTAATTAGAAATAAACTTTTAAAACTGTAATACTGCACACAGTCTATCTACAAGTCCAAAGCACTCACTTCCTTGACTATGAAACTAAATGCTATCTCTGTAGCAAATTATATTAAAGATATGAGTGAATAAGGAGAAAGTACGGCAACAATTTTGCAAACCCAAAGATTGTAAGTACTTGCCTTTCTCTCCTATTAGGTTTTCATAATTCCTTTACATAGTAGTCAAGGATCATTGCATCTGCCATTGATTTTACTATGTGTCTTCTATTTACATTTAAGCTGTAAATGTGTAACTATCATTGCTTTACTATTACTGTGGCAATGCTAATATGAAGACTTCTCAGTTTATGCTCACAACGTTCATTTTTTCTTGCAGTTTATTTCTTTGTTTCTTGGTTTCTAGCCAGCCTATTCAACACAGAATATCATACACTGTTCATGCTTAACACATGCATGTACATTTATGACAAATGATCACGATTCTTATCATTTTTGTCATATAGCTTCTTTGTGTTGCACTGAACAAAACAACTGTTTAGGCTGCAACAAAGAACAAGTATTGCCAGCTATATTAGTTATTTGTTTTAGTATTTGTTGCTGTTTATTGTATACATGCTGTTCAAATTAAACAGAAATGCACACAAACGGATTCAGAAATGGCATTGTTAAATTTAGGAGCTCAAAACAATATGCATATTATTTGTGGCAGTCTGGTACCAAAGTATTGTGAACATTTTTTGCATCAAGTTTCTTTGTGCTGTAGGAAGTTTGATTGAATTTCTTAGAACAAGTTACAAAATTGTATATGTTTTGTTATGAGCAAAAGCATTCATTTTGTTTCTAGAGTCTTCATAATGAAAGAGATGTTGTGATGACTGATTTCATAAACCAGTAATCAATGCATTAAAGATGCAGCTCCAACTACCCAAGGGAAAAACAATAAAACTTTTCAGGCCAGACTGGACCATTGTTGAGGTAATATAATGCTTTCTACTTTCATATTTTGACTTTTCCTTAGCTAATTTCAAAAAAAAAAAAAAAAAAAAAAAAAAAAAACTTTAGATAGATGCACCAATCCATTCAGGGTTGGGTAACAGCAATGTGAAATAATTACTGGATGAAACGTATCAGTGTCCCTATTATAATGACTGACTGGTAATGATATTTTGCATGATTGTTTATGGGGAAAAAGCACAACAGCCCATATGAACTTAATGACAACGTCACAAGAAAAAAATCTTCACGTATGCAACATATTCCCAATGAATGCAGACACAAAATATTGCTTTACTTCAATAATTAGTTTAGAACTTCCATACAGGAATATATGGGATTGCAACGTGTCACAGCAGTAACATTAAATAAGAATTAACTTGCAAGCATTACATGCATTTCAATATTAGTTTCCGATTAAAAAAATATGTTTGCAGCCTCCTTGTTAAGGTGTAGTCGACTTTGATGATTTGAAAATACTGCATTCTAATACTTGAATAAAATAGAATGAACTACGAGACACTTAGCTCAGAATACATTTCCCTTTATTTTTTTAAAGGTGTTATCTGTACTTAGATGTATAAAAAATATGTTATTAAATGCCAGGGAGACAGCAAGTCTAATAGACTGAAATCCTGTCTTAATGGAAATACAGTGAACTATCCTGTCAAAATTGTTTTAGTATATGGAATAAACTAATGGCCATCTGAAGCAGAATGCAAAATGTATCAAATTAGCAAAACGCTCTTTGTCAGTATACAGGAAACACTGCAAGAGCAAGTCATCTTTGAATAAATGTGACACAGCACATGACTTAAAAATATAACTGTAAAACAGAAACTACCCTGTACAGGAATGTGCAATATGTGGCTGCAATATGTGGCTGCAATATGTGTTTGAGGAATACAAAAATAGATTTAGGATTTAGATATTAGAAAAAAAAAGCTGCCAGTAAATCATGAAGTCTATGAAGGGTAAATTGTACAGCAGCTTGTTGTCACCTGGCGAAAAGTCAATAATGAAAATTAGACAAGCACAGGCAATCATCTGTTGCTTTGAAAATATATGATTAGAAAACAGTATTAGCTTCAGAGGCAGAAGATAATAGATGACAAGGGTACAAAGTTTATGATATTAGATCTTCCAGTATAAACTACCTAATGCAGTTTTTTATTTGTGATTTCCAGGAAATGGCCACATAGAACGTAGTATGATTTCACCCAATACAAAGGAAGTAGAACATTTCATGTTCTGAAAACTCTAGTTATACATAGTACATTTAGGTTAACTACTTCACATGGTTCTATTAATTTCACTTACAGTAATTTCAGGCAAGTAACTGTGCTTGTATTTGTATCTTTTCTATGTTATATTTATTAGTATGTCTATTTGACTGGTATTATGTGATTTTGGTATATATTTAGCATACAATATATGGCTGTATATCATTTCATCAGAAGTAACTTTGACTGGAAGAAAAAAAACAGTGGGTACATTTGATTAAATACCATGCCATTGAAAACATTTTATGCAACATATATAGCACAAAAAGCTTTTTTGCAGTGGGGCAATCCCCCTCTATACCGCAAGTGAAGGAGGGCACTCCCCCACATCCCCTTTAATTATATATTGTAACTCCAGAGTCCCATACCTATGAATTAGTCACAGATCTGGGGTACAACATGACAATTCACAGCCCAAAGTGATACCAGACTTTTTGACAAAATAACTTTTCTGTCAAAAGAATGTTCAGTCATTTTAAGCTACTGCTTTTTTTCTTTCAGTCTAAGCTATCTTTGACAAAATTATGCACACTCATAGATAAATATGTTCTATATTAGACCATTCAAATTTTCTTTCATTGACAGCTTGTTCATCGACCCCTATCCATCAAAACTAACTTCAGAGAACACTGAAATGTTTTACAGGGTAAGTAACCAATTGGCCAACACAACTTTGCCCTTTTCCCCACTGTAGTGCAATCTTGGTGTTGGTATATGTATTTAGGAGTGTGGGGAGTATGGGAGGGTGAAGCTCCTCACTTGGGTGGGTTTGATTTAGTGCAATGTGTGTTTCACTGGGGGTAGTGGCCATTTTGTTATTTAGCCTGTAAAAAATGTCGATGTTTGCTGAAGTTAATTTTGATGAATAAGCCCTCGATGGAAGAAGATTTTGACGATCTAATATAGACCTAATAAATATATGTGTGTGTGTGTGTGTGTGTGTGTGTGTGTGTGTGTGTGTGTGTGTGTGTGTGTGTGTGCGCATGTGCATGTGAGTTTCTATGTGTTTATGAGTGACGAGGGAATGTCACTGCCTACACAAGCAGCAGGTTACTACTATGATGTGTAGACCAGCCATGTTGCACTAGTAATTGTGATTCAAGAAATATGCAAATTAGGTGATAATAACGTCTTATCTCATAGCAGTTAACAAGTTCCTGAATCATAAATGGATATACAGTGGAAGAAGGGCCTTCCTAGCATGAGCTACATGGGCCATGCTAGAAACTTTAATGAATTCCTGTGGGTGTATATATTGGGTCTATATCAGTCCGTTGAAATGGCTGATGATCGAACACCAGATGTTCGAACTGTGAAGTTCGAACACTGATTATCGCGAAGCTGTGGAACACTGAATTCTTTCCCAAGGAAAGAATTCAGTGGGACATTTCTGTGGCTTCGTGATTATCAGGACTGTGGTGGGAAGTTACGGGTCGGGTTCAGGTAAGTGTGCGATTGTGTGGACGTTAGGGTTAGGGCACGGGTTAGGTGACTTAGGATTAGGGCGCAGGTGAGGTGGGTGTTTGATAGTGCCAGACTTTAGGGTTAGAGTGGGATAGGTGAGTTAGGGTTTGGGCGCGGGTCAGGTGAGTGTGCGATAGTGAAGGACCTTAGGGTTAGGGTTTGGATTAAGGTAAGTAGATAGATAGTAGTGTGTGCACAGTTTAGTGTAGGGTTAGATGTAGGATTTTAAGTGTTTGTGTGTCGATTGCTGTTTTTTTGGTGTGCTTGTGTTGTGTGTGTGTTTCTTGGAACAGCGATTTTTTTTTCCCTGGGGAAAAAAAAAATCACTGTTCTAAGACTTCAATGTTTTTGTACTTCATGGTTAGAAATTCGAACATATGGTGTTTCGGTGAACTGATATAAACCCTATATATCTTACTGACACCAAATAACCTGTGGAAAGTGTTAATTTACAAATAAGAGATCCCTTTATGCTGTACAACATTGGAGACCCATTATTTTTCAGCATTTCTGTGATGTACAAATGAAGAAATTTGCAATTATTTCATGGTGATATTCCCCAGAACCAGTTTACTTAAATGAAAACTTACTCATCTTATGACACTGATGAGGTTGGAAACATTTCATTTTAAGACTTGCAAAGGTCCTTGTGGTCCATATTTAATAAAGGGCCATATGGACCTCACCACTGCTAAGTTTTTGAGGACATTTTAATCCTTAATCATGCTTAACAGCACATACATTTATAAACTCTAATACAAATTAAGCAGTGGGTGTAATCTATCTCCTAGTCTTTTGTGTGAAGCAGGAGGTCATCTGCTCAAATCATTTAATAAAGCAGAGTGATGAAAATATCCAAATCTTTTTAACAGAAAGTTAAATCCATGCAGAACAGTCTCAGTAAGCAAAAAAATAAACAATAAATAAATAAAAACATTCACAGGAAATTATTCAAGAAGAATCTACTCTCCGTGAACTTATACAAAATAGTATACTCTAATGAATTAAAGAGCAAATGCTAAAGCAAAGACACTACTTTATAGAGGAACACCTGCTATATTGCAGAACTGGAATTTCTATACTGACTTTTGGTATTTTGAAGCACTTGTAATTTATAAATATTGATAGTCTGACTATTATTAAATCAAGAAATGGGAAAATCAGCAAGTGCATAATTCATTTGTAGAATTTTAACTTTTCAAACCTGTCAGAAGCTGTCCTGTCCAACATGCTTAACTTAGATATGTAACAACACCAGCAGAAACATTTTTTTTTGTAAAGTGCTTGCTTTGAAACTGTACCATATGTGGGCCTGTATATGCAGTAAGTACAGACTGCTGCAAATGTGTGCCTGTATATGCCGTAAGTACAGACTGCTGCAGATGTAGGTTTGTATATACAGTAAGTACAGACTGCTGCAGATGTGGGGCTGTATATGTAGTAAATATATACTGCTGCAGACGTGGGCCTGTATATACAGTAAGTACAGACTGCTGCAGATGTGGGGCTGTATATGTAGTAAATATATACTGCTGCAGACGTGGGCCTGTATATGCAGTAAGTACAGACTGCTGCAGCTGTGGGCCTATATATGCAGTAAGTACAGACTGCTGCAGATGTGGGCCTGTATATGCAGGAAATATAGACTGCTGCAGATCTGAGCCTTTGATAGATGTTTTACAAACACAACAAGTGTGACAGTTCCTAAACCACCCATGCAGCATTTGTTAAATGATCACATATTAAATATAAAATACTGCAAAGGATGGCTCAAAACACTTACATGCATATCATGAATAAAAACATAATGTTACTACTGTTAATGTGTTTAGTTAAGAACTTTCACATTTAAATCTGGAAATTAATAAAAATAAGAGCAACAGAGATCCACCAAGTGATTTAAGTCAAAATAATTTGTTTATAACGAGTCACTACCATGTTTCATTTTATTATGCATTTAAATATTTGATATTAAAGTCAGCCTTTAAAATCACATACAATTTATAGTACTGATCATTTTTCATATAGGGAAACTCAAATGGAGTCCTTTTATATTTGACATTATATAGCGGCAGATGTTTTACATGTCTGAATCTGTGCATGTTTAATGTACACCATGTCTATTTTTTAGGAATACTCCATTTAAAACAGGACTTCCTCTCTCAAGCTTGAGGCCGGAATAACTGTGGTGGTAACCTACAAAGCCCTGCAATATTCTTAAATGTTTATTTAAAAGAATCCAGTTTATATCTGGTATCAAATCTGACCAGTTGCTGTTTTCTCCATATGGAGTTTGGATTTATGACAATAGAGATCTGCCTGTTGCGACTGTTCTGCACTCCCACAATTTGGATGGGATATTTGAATGGGACAGAATTGAAATCTAGTACAGACTAATCATATTACAATTTATAGGGCATATTGTGGTGGTGGTGGGGGGGGGGGTGGGTAGGGGAAGCAGGTTACATGCTATAGTATTATTCATGTCCAGTACTTCCATTATACTTTGAAACTCTGACAGCACAGTGCCACAATAATAAGTTCTGTTTTTTAATCCAAGTTACTTGCTTCACTTCTGGCCCCAGATACAAAGTAAGTTTTTTATGTTTTCCTTTGCATTCATGCTTTTTAGGATAGGCTGCTGAAACTTCAGTTGGTACTTTAATAAATTATTTCTAAACTGGCACTGTGGAGCTTTTTCTCCCTGGGTTCCCCTAAAAAGAAGACTTCAGCTCAGTGAGACTAACGTGATTAATAAAACAAAATAGAAAAAAGCACAAGTGCTCTAGATGTCATTGTGTATCCTACTTGTTGGTGACTAAAATGCATTTAAACTAACGTGCTGCAGAGATGATGCAGTAGCTAAGAATACAGTCCTTGCTGTGAGTATCAGTGAAGGTTTCTGCACATTTACCTTATAACGACAGATAACATCCCTCTACAGTAAGAGTAATTCAAGATAAACTAACACAAGTAAATTATACAAATATAGTAACTAAGCTAAAGTAAGGTTAAAAAGTAAAAACAAATAACACTTCTGTCTATGGCAAATTTTGATTTAAATGACTGCCAAAGTAAAATGAACAAAAAAGAGCACCAGCTGCTGTATAAAAAAAAGGAAATATACAAAGGTGGAAACGACAAAAAATATAGTGTCCTCAGTTCTGCTCAATGTGTGTGTAATAAAAAAGTCATTTTCAGCTTTGATTTATGGTCTGGTATGCTTGTCTGTAGTCAACTTTTATCTTGAGTGATAAGGCACAGTTCATCCCCATCCGTTATTCTGCATATGATGTGTATGTAAATAAAAACATTAACACTAATAACGCACAGTTCATCTCCATCCATTATTCTGCATATGATGTGCATGTAAATAAAAACGTTAACAGTGATAACGCATAGTTCATCCCATCCATCATTCTGCATATGATGTGTATGCAAATAATAACATTAACCGTGATAACACACTGTTCATCCCATCCATCATTCTGCATATGATGTGTATGTAAATAAACACGTTGACAGTGATAATGCACAGTTCATCTCCATCCATTATTCTGCATATGATGTGCATGTAAATAAAAACGTTAAAAGTGAAAACGCACAGTTCATTCCCATCTGTTATTCTACATATGATGTGTATGTAAATAACATTAACAATAATAACGCACAGTTTATTCCCATCCATTATTCTACATATGATGTGTATGCAAATAATAACATTAACAGGGATAACACACTGTTCATCCCATCCATCATTCTACATATGATGTGTATGCAAATAATACCGAAAACAGTGATAACGCACAGTTCATTCCCATCCATTATTCTGCATATGATGTGCATTTAAATATTAACATTAACAGTGATAATGCAGAGTTTATCCCCATCTGTTATTCTACATATGATATGTATGTAAATAAAAACATTAACAGTGATCCTTATACTGAAACCATTATTGCTAAACTTACTTATCACAGGAGAGAGCAATTAACACTTTACCAAATGGACTACAGTGTTGTAATAGAAAACCTGCAATAAAAAAGGTCCAAGCTGGCAATTTTTAAATTAAACAGCCTAGAAAAAATGAAAAGGGGATATGGGCAATGTACCTAAAATATTACATACTACATACATCTCACGAGTGAACCTGAACACATATGGGAAAGCTTCAGACTGAGTATAGGTACACATTCACATGATAATCTTACTGCAATCTTTCTCCATATTTTATGTAATTAATATATTTTTATTCAGCTTCACAATAATCTGATGATGTCTTGGTAACAAAAAGACGAAACTGCTTAACTGTGGATGCTTTCAATTTTTTTTTATTAAATATTTCCTATGATTGTTTTGGTGGCTGACAATTTTGTGGGTTTGCTGTTCTTAGTTTTGTGTTTCTACCAACAACGGAATTCACCCTTGTTCTTGGTTGATTGAGTAAAATACAAATATATTGTCTATCATCATTCTGGTTGTGTCTGAACTTGCATTTTGAAGGACAAGTTTCTAGTTAAAATTTAGTTGCATTGATTTCTCAGTGTTGATATCTATAATATTAGAAACTAATTTTTAAGTTCTAGTTACTTTGTGATTTGCATTTCAGTCAATGCTAAGCCCATATAGTCAATACTTCCATTGAAATATATTTTGTTTCAAATTAATTTATTTTTCCTTTTTTTCAAATCCATACTTGTCAAGAAACATGACAAACAATTCCTGAAAAAGGTGCAGAAATCATAATTTTCAAAAACAATTCTTCTTAACAAACATACAAAGAGACACTGAAATATTTTAATAATTCTTTAATAAAGTAATTAAGAAAAGGCAAATACAACTATTATTTTTTCACTGAGGATAAACTAGTTTTAAGATGTTATCAGTGGAGCTATTTCATGTAAAACATTATACAATAAATTAAGAACACCCTTGACTTTTATGTTGAATATAAATTATTTTGATATTACATTTTTCAAGAATTTTTTTATATTAAATAACAAACTGCAAACATCTTGTTAAATACATTGACGAATCAAGGCAGAAATAATAATTATCCCATTATCTATTCATATTAGTAACTTAGTATGCATCAAGCTAACATTAGGGGTAAAACTGACAAGTGAATAAGAACATTAAGCCCAGTTCTAAAAGACGCGCTGTCAGTGTAAGTGATTTAATTTGGTGTAAGCTTTCTTCACAGATAGGCTTTGCAGAGGAGTAGGTCATTTAGACTTAAATGACTAGACTGTAAATGTTTATATACCTTTTGTGTTATCACCACAATTCTATGGAATGAAGAAATACATGCATATTATATCATATCATATTATATTATATTATATTATATTATATTATATTATATTATATTATATTATATTCTGGCTTTTTAAGATTTTGTTTGCCTGTTGAGCTGTCCTTCACTGGATATAAACCACACAGAAACTTATAAAAATTCATCCAGATCATCCATGAATGTTGTGCTAAAGACAGATGCTTTATTTTTATGATCATAATCATACACAAACAGCAGCACTCATAGTCCTGCTCTACAATTGTGCATAGCGGTAATCTACGAAGAGCGGAGCTACTTTGGTATGCAAATGTAGTCAGCGAATGTCATTCATGCTGGCTAAGTAATCGCTCAGTAATGTTGATAACCATGCCTACTTAAGGCAAAAGCATAAGTACTTAAAGATATGCTTTATGTGAAGTGAAGCAGGGAGAAGACTTATGTGTATAAGGCAGGAGTGGCTTTAGGTCAACTGGCGCCCTAGGCAGAGGGCACAATGGCACCCCCCACCACAAAAGCCAGTGCCCCATCCTGGTCTACCTACACCAAATAAATACTGGTAAAGTGCCCCCACTAAAGCGGTGCCCTAGGTGGCTGCTTAGTTGGCCTATGCCTAAGGCCGGCTATGGTATAAGGTGCCTTGCTCAATTGTGTATCACTGAGATTTGTAGAGGTAAATGTAAATGGGCTTCATTTACATAAAAAAGTATAAAGGACCCTGAACTTATGTGTGTTAAATTTAACAGCAGAATACTAGTTCGGAATTACATGAGTTAGGTGGCAATTTAATTAGGATACTGCTGACATTTTAAAGTAAGAAAAAAAATATTAGAAATACTACAAATTGTTGAGAACAATTGAAAATAAGGTAAGATTATTGAGTTGGAAATGATTAGTGATTGATGAAAAAATTGTTTACTTTGGTGTCTTTTAGTGATTGCACATACATGGTAGAAATGCAGTGAGTGAAGTTCTCAAGTGGCAAGGATGTTTTGTTGGCTGAACATATGTCTTTACTGGGAGATTCCTGAGTGTTACTGACATTATTATAATTATAAGAATGTGTCTGGGGAAAATGAAAGGACGTATGTGTTAACAAAATATTTTCTTTAGTATCCTGTATGTATTCATGATTGTACAAACATTATTTCAACATGACATTTCGTGGCTGGACGTCTGCATGTGTATATATTTATGGGGGTTGTGCCACATAACTTTTTTTTTCACAGTGTGGCAGGTGTTGTTTCAGTGATAATTACATGAAATCTTTTTGTGTTATGATTATGGCATTTTACAGGGTCAACAAGGGAAATAGCTAAGAGTGAAGCAAGTCTGTGGATTGCAAAGTAGATATAATAGACGCAGCTGCATTTTTACAATAAATATGCATACAGCATGAACATTTGAATATGAATCTTAAGCAGGCTTCATTAGCACACACTGGATTACATAATTTCTCGTGTATTCTTATTCGCGGCCATCATGCATTAATGTAAATGACCTCTATGAATCATGGATTAGCTATGCACATTCATGGACAGTGCAGATAGCCAAAACACATTCATAGAAAGACTATGAGTACTGGCCAAAGTAATACCTGTTAAATGCAACACTGATTCATTGTTGCATTAAAATTTAAAACCAAACATACTGCTATGCGCGTAAGTCAATGCATGGCCAAAATATTCAGTATTAACAAAAGGAGGCCAGCAGAAATATGTGTCAGAAAAGGAAGAAAAACACTAAGAGAGATACATACGTATCAGACTATAAATAACTTTATTATGCAGACCGGTTTCGGCAAAACAATGCCTTCTTCAGTGTAGAAACAAATATAAAAAGTACAACAGTAAACCTCATGTATATTTATAGACCACCCCCACCAATGAAATCCAAGGTATGTTCCCACAGGTATTAATGCATAATTGAGAATGACATGTGTAAAAAAACAAAGACATGTATAGAATACAAAAATGAATATGAAATGAATATAAAAGGACCACTTGGAAATGAGGATACCAGATAATCTTCCTGTCTATCCTAATACAGAAACAGATATAACAACAACCTGGTACCATATGCAGACACAAAATTAATACAAAACCAAAGAAAAGTAGAAAAAATAGCTGTTCAAAGTAAAAATATCCACCCAAAATCCAAACATATAAATAAGCAGTATATATATATATATATATATATATATATATATATATATATATATATATATATGTATATATATATATATATATATATATATATATATATATGCAATAATATTCCCCAGAACAAAGAATTGTCCAGGGAAAAAATATATACACAATTAATGGGCAAACAATGAATGAAGCCAAATCAATCAAAACCATGCTCAGATGATATGCCAAAAAATAAATGAGCAAGAAAAATGTTCCTTTCCTAAAAAATGTGGTTATAAATGGTCATTAAGACCTGGTGAGAATAACGCACCCAATGTGATGATCCAGTATTTTTCCTTGTGATTAAGTATATTATGCCATCCCTGGGGATTGCTACGATCAGCAATGATCCTGTCTATAACCATGAAAGTAAATTTAGTTCAGGGAGATTAAATGAGATATGGTGAGTAAATAATGAAATAGCCACACACAACATCTTAACAGACTATGGCAGTCATTCAAAGTGTCCAAAAAGTTTGCACCAGGCAGCACAGATATTTATTAACTAGTCTTCCTTGAAACAACTCAGCCTGTAGAATCCATTTATGTGGAATAGAATCAGTTGTATATACACGTGTGTTTATATTTTTTGTAATCCTCAGGAAGCATTTAATAACACTTATGAAAAATTACTCTTTACATCTGGGTAAAAATGAAATACTGTGGTGTTCCTACTCCTACACCAATGCACAAGGTGAATGTGTGAAACGTGCCACTTTGTTTATAAACCGACTTTTTCAGTGTCACCATTGTATGCACCACTGGTCACCATGATTCTGCAAAGATTGCTGGAATGCTACAGTAAAAGCCAATAGTATAAAATAAGTAAAGTTAGTAGCAGAATAGTAGAAATAGTTTTATTATACTGCTGTTTACTGATAAATCTACAGGAGTACATTGTTAAGTGCTTGTAAGCCATAATTTTCTTACTGAAATTGTTTACCAGTGAAGTTTTGTGACATTACTTGGTAAAGCTTTCTGTGTCATATGCAGCCTTTAAAAATTAATAAACTTATTTGAAACTGCTACTGGAATGTGACATTTGGAATGCACAAGAGCCAAGTTGCAGTGACATTTATTTTATTTCATAAAGTGAGATATTAGTCATCAAGCAATACAGATACCTCCTCCCTCCCATCAGACACAGCGTTACAGGCCTGTACTGCAATCACACACACTGCAGACTCTCCTATGCCCCCCCACCAAAAAAAAAGACACGTACATACCTACTAACACAGAAAACGAGAAATAACGTATTGGTTAAGCAAGCAATAATGCCCAGCAGGGCGTGTTACTATATAAATAACGCCTGCCCAGGTATGTTATGAGGCCCAACGCTGCAGGTGGAAGGCCTCTACACCCCTGGAAGGGCATTATTTCCACAACAACACACACCCTGGAGGCCATTATTGCACTTAGAGAATAAGCAGTCTGTTAAATTGTTGTGTTTTACATAATTTTTTTTGTTACTATATTCCTTTTTATATATTTTTGATGTAAAATAGCTCTACCGCCTAATGTTTCATACTTGTTATACTATATAAAAATGGTGTTGGAAGAAGTATTTTACATCCAGAATATACCATGTTAAAAAATATCCATATATTTGCTTCTTGTTTTAGTCATTTACTCCAAAAATGTGTAGTTTGCTGCCAGTCACTGGGGAGTGTCAGTAAATAATGACATACATTTGAGTTTCACACTTTATTTCCTTCAGAAAATTCACCCTAATACAAATCCTGTTATTTAAGCAACTTTTTAATTTTATAAGAGCAATATTTAAAATCTGTTTCTATTTCTGAGCCTTTATTCCCATTTATTTTAGGCTTTATCTAGATTTTTTGAGCTAAGAGGTCAAGAGGTATGCAGACCTTTTTACTACTGCTGCTACCAATAGTTGCTCGATCTCACTCACTCTCTCTCTCACACACGCGCGCACACACACACACACACACACACACACACACACACACACACACACACACACACAGACACTTGTGTTTCAGAAAATGCATGCTCACACAAACTCTATCATTACAAAAACTTTGTGATTTTATAAGAGAAATTGTTAAAATCTGTCCCTGTTTTGAGCCTTTGTACCCCCCTTTACAGGCTTTATGGCGATATCTTTTGCTAAGAGGTTGAGAGCTATGCAAACCTCAACTGCTGCTGCCAGTGCTCGTTCACTCTCATTCTTTACACTGTCTCTCACACTCTCATAAACACACACACACACACACACACACACACACACACACACACACACACACACACACACACACACACACACACAAAAACACTTTTATGTTTCATTTACTTTTACACTCGCTAAACAGCAAAAGCGCTGCTTGGCGAGAGTAAAATAACGGCAGCCATTATGTTACTTTTAGTTCAAGCTCCACAGCAGCTTGATATGCTGCCGTGAAGCATAGGACTAATTTTTTAGTGAGCATTACCTGTAGATTAACATGCTACTGGAGAACATTCGTTCTCCAGGGGGCCGATCTACAGGTCACCCGTTCTCTAAAAAGTAGATACCATCAGCGTAATAATTTGCAGTACCACTCAGTACTGCTTAAATAAAGTTTACCATTCTGCTTCAAATCACTCAGAACTGGGTTAAAGTACCAACTACCAAATTTCATATTTCAGGAAATGTGTGTTGCAGCATCAAGAGGCAAATCACAGGAGAGTGAATATTACTGCTGAAGAAAAACATATCCTCATGGATGCACTTATGGTGTATGGAAAATTTTTTTTGGAAAATGGGTCCAAGGTAGGGGGAGTAAGGTAACATGTGGAATCAAGTACTGGCTGACATAAATGGAATAGGGGGAAGGAAGTGCACCTTAACACAGTACAGAAACAGAGGTAATGATATGGTATCCTGTGCAGGGATAAAGCAAGGCATAATGCAAGTGCACACAGCACCACAGGTTTTGGGCCTTCCACTGTTTAAAGTTTAAGACCAGATTGGGAGTACCTGCTGCTCTACAATGTGAGGTTGACTGTGATGCTGAAGTTGATGGCATTAATTCATTAAAAGTAGTGGAGATACCAGGAACTTGGTACAACTTCATCAGGTGCAAACAGCTGGCACAGAAGGTTGGTGTTGCCATGAAGTATGTTTTAACAGGATGTGTATAGATTAATATAGCGAATAACTGATATACATTTGAAATGTTTCTTTATTAGGTCATTCACCATTATTACCAGTAGTGCTGCAGGAACAGACAGCACATAGTACATACTGACTTCATAAATTCCAAAATTTTGTACACTTTCAGAGGTTTAAACAGAAAAAGTTATTGAAGTACTTCTGTATTTGTTCTCAGGTACAGAACCAAAGTTAATGACATGCTCTGGTGCTATGCAGCAGGCTGATATTAACTACAGAATGTCTGTCGATGATGATGTCATTACTCTCATAATCATGACACAGCCTCAGGACAGTGTAAAGAGTATTAGCAGGGATCCCTTCTGCCAAACAGGCTAATAACTCCATAACCGGTGACTAATTCTCACTCATAGAGCATCACGAGTAAATACCATTACCAGAAGGGGGAATCACATTGTAACTCAACAGCTCTTTCTTGTGGTCAAGTCGAACCTATGCAGGAGCAATGTCTGAGATTCTGTTACTCACTGCACACCTTGCACACCGGTCTGAAGAAACACGCAAGGCCTTGTCCAGACAGCAGCAAATATGGCATGAAAAAGTTGAGACCCAGATTATAGCCAGTAAGAGATAAGGAGAGATGATTAGAGTGCTGCAGGGCATAAATGAGGAAATTGACCAGTACATGAGAATGTTGGAGGTTAGGGGCAATGCCATGATAACCTTCATGCAGACCAGAGTTACTAATATGGCTTCCATGTCAGTATATATCTGCACAATGGTGAAGACTTACCAGATACACACTGTTGACAGTACCAAACATGACAGATGGTGGCTTTGCATGCATGATGGATGAGTAGGCCAGCAACACATCTATCCCAAGAAAGTATTGCAGGCAAGGCTGCAGTTATTAGATGTTGTCACTGTGACAGCTCAGTATCAAGCTCACACCGAGCACTTGCTCCTGATCTTTGGAGCCATCTCCATCTCTAACATTATTGGTCACTCTGTATGATACAATGCAAACCTGACACCCAGTCACAACTTTACAGACTGTTATATATACCTCAACTAGCACCAATCCCAAGCAGTGGCAAGACAAAAGGAATGAACCAGTTACACCTAAAGTAACCAAGTCCATGTCATCTGTGATAAGGAATGACAACATTTGTATTTACTTGCATGCTTGGAAAAAGAAGGAAAAATATAAAATAATAGTAATAATGCAATACAAAGAAAAGTATGATGATATATGACACAATTATATCATTAAAAGTGTCTCTGACTGCAGTATCAATGATATGTGAATACCAGTTCAGATTAAATTCATTATTACATTATAAGAATATAATTCTTCAGCATGTAAAAACCACTGTAATTCTGTATACAGTATTTAACATTTCTGTCCAGTTTCTGAACCTTTCCCCATTGTGGTATAACTAGCTCAATTCCTACTGCCCATTGGAGACAGTACAAATGATACTAACTGTGACCATATGAACTATACATGTTAGTATGGTGTATGGAGAACTGTCTGATGCACAGTGCGAGTTGACCATGCACTACTCAACATAGCCCACAGGTAACACTGTAGGTATCAAGTATCATTTTTGTGACTTCATTGCCACAAAGTGAATGTTATGGCCTAGAGTTTTGGATTAGATACAGCTGCAATCTAACTTGTGGGCTACCACATGCCATAAACATACCTGTCTGAGGAGGTGCCACACTGCTGCCATCAGGTGGCCACCATTGCTAATGACACATATAGGACAAACAAGGGAACTGCACTACCACCATTGGTTACTACTTGTGGCAGTGGCCAGGAGCGGCCTTAGGTCAACTGGTGCCCTAGGCAAAAGGGCTCCATGGTGCTCCCTACCACACCATCTGGAGCCCCCATTCTGGAGTACCTACACCAAATAAATACTGGAAAAGCACCCCTGCTACAGTGGCGCCCTAAGCAGCCACCTAGTTGGCCTATGCCTAAGGCCGGCTATGCAGTGGCACACCAGACTGATGTAAAATCATGTTATGCAGAATAAATGATGACTAACAATATGGATTTTGGTTTGGCTGGAGCACCTCAACAGCTTTATGGGCATTAAAAGATGATATCCTACTAAGGATGGACAAATGGCAGCTCACAGGTGCCATCTTTATTTTATTTGGCAAAGCCATGTGATCTAGTAAGTCACAGTCTACTGCTACACCATCTACTTTATACAGTCATAAAGGGGTCCGAATGGAGAGATGATAAGTCAGCAAGCAAGGGGTAGTATTGCTGAAATTGAATTCATCCTCAAGTCTTGGTGAATACCTTCACGAGGTGGACCCTGTTTTTTTATAAAATCTCACCAAGATGACACATATATTTATATAGCATATATCATGGACAAAAGTAGTTCAAAAATGAAAAAAAGAGTGCTGGGTGCACAAGACCCAGGATAAAAAAGTGCACAATCCTGGTAGGCACACTGGTGCCAGGCAGGAGCTGTCTTAGGTCAACTGGTGCCCTAGGCAAAAGGGTTCCATGGCGCACCCCCAAACCACCTGGTGCCCCCATCCTGGTCTACCTACACCAAATAATTACTGGAAAAGCACCCCTGCTAGAGCAGCACCCTAGTCAGCTGCCTAGTTGACCTATGCCTAAAGCTGGCTGTGGTGCCAGGACTGGAAAAGTTGACAGTGTAGAATCCTCAAAATATGGAAACATTCCTACAATGGGGCCAGGCCAGGCCAAGGGGGAGGATGGCCCCCTGTTGTAGAAGGAAGTAGCAGTCTACAAAAATCACAAAAACTGATAGGCCAAAGAAGAGCCATAAAGATGATAAAATGGACTATCGAGGATAAGAAAGAAATTATGTTTTGTTACTATTATGCAAAAAGCCCAGAGTTTCCAGACACAAGATATACAAAACAGTTAACAGAGACATTAGAGGAAAGAAAAATACTTCCACAGGAAAAACTTTCAGAAGCTTCAAATGAAAATTTGTGATCACAGATTTGTGAAAACCAGTATATACAGATCAAGAAATTGATTACATATATAGATCTGCAATCGTTGGTCTCCACACATATTTGCTGACTTCATAAATAAATGTAGTGAAAGTTTTGAAACATTAGGAGAATAAGTCTAAGATGACTTCTCTGCTTAATCTAGCAGAAACATATCTGCATCAAGCAGGAATGGAAATCAAACCAGAAGTAGATAAAAAACAGGCAGCAACTGAATGTGCCAAAAACAAAAGAAAGAATATAAGGTGAGGGACCAGAGGAGAAGGCAAGAAATGTGGAGAGGTGAATTCAAACCAAAAGATGAAAGGTTAATATTGGCTGCACAAGATAGTGGGCTACATACACGTTGGTTTGCAAAGTCCATTGAACATGGGAGAGAAACAGACAAATGTAGGCTTTGTAAAACAGAACTGAAAACAGCTGCACACTTTGTTGCTGGTTGTGACATACTAATGGCAGAAGGACTGTATACTGAAAGGCATAATAATGTGGCGAGACTGCTGCACTGGGGATTGTGCAAACATTATGGTATTGAAGTGGCTGAAAAACACTGAAAATATGAGCCACAAAGCATCATAGAAAATGATAAAGTCTACATCACATGGAATCATCCATTACCAACAGTTCAAAAGATAGATGCTAGGAAACTGGATATAGTGGTCCAAGAAAAGAAGACAAAAGTAGCATTGATCATTGAAATTGCCACACCCAGTGAGTACAGTGTCCTGCATACAGAGAGAAACAAAGTCATAAAATATCAGGATACGCAAATAGAAATGAGAGCAATGTGGAAAAAAGATACCCAGATAGTTCCAATAGTAGTAGGATCAACGTGTCTTATAAAAAAGTGCCTACAATCATTTAGATATGCTACCAATCCATCTAACAACTCCATACGAATTGCAGAAGGAGACATTACTGGGCACATTCCGGGTGCTGCAAAGAGCAATTCTGGCTGACATCAAAGACTGAAAGAATACTAATTTCATGAGCATAGATGCCCTGTCTTGAATCCAAAGCTTTACATAAAATTCTCTCCTCTTTCTCTCTCTCTCTCTCTCTACTAGCCAGTCTGAAGCAAGGTGTTCCACAAGGGTCCATTTTTACTGCACTGATTTTCTCCATATTTGTCAACAAACCACCTCTGGATCTTTCTCACCTCCCACTCTTAATCTCTGATGCTAACATGGTACTTTACTGTTCAAATAAACCCATCACAGATTTACAAAAACAATTTCAGTTGGACATCCTCCACCTAATTTACTGGATCAGTAACAATAAACCTATACTTATATCATCCAAAACAAAAAAATACTCTTTGGAACAAAATAAAAATTAAGCACACCTGCCAGCATGCAACAAAACAAAGACCATAACAATGCCACTATCATAAACACTAACTCATTTAAATACCTTGGACTCTAGCTAGATTCTTCTCTCAGTTTCTCCCTACACTTAGACAGTGAGAGAAAGAAAGTAAACCCACTACTTTTCTGGACTAACAAAATATCCCCCTTCCTCTCAAAACCCACCAGAATTACAACAGGAAAAGGCATTTTACTTTCTCATGTAGAATACAGCCTTCCCTTAATAACATATGCCTCAAAATAAAATCACACTGTCATTCAAACACTCACAAATAAAATATGCAGGTTTATCACACACTCACCAATGGTGCAGCGGTAGTGTTGTTGCCTCACAGCAAGAGGTTCTCCTGTTCAATTCTCAGCTGGAGTGCAGGGAGTGCCTTCTGTGTGGAGTCTGCATGTCCTCCCCGCGGTTGGGTGGGCATTCGAAAGAAATGCGTAAATGAGCATGCCTTCGTTGAAGGTTGAACGTTGAGCTGGCACCTTGACGTTCGTGAAAATCTACTGCCAATCATTAGCGAACCGGAGTTTCGCTGTGGCAACCCCTAACTGAGAAAAGCCGAAAGACAACAACAACAACCAAAGAACACTATTGCAAAGAACTACAAAAAGCAAAATGGTTTCCTATCAAACAAAGAGCAGACCTCCTTCTTGGATCACGCACTGTTCAAACTACTACAAAAGCAAGCTTCTAGCTCCACTAGCTTTGAGACTAAGAGAGTCCCCAACCTACAAACTTAAAAACCTCGACCATTCTGCATCTGCCTTTCAGAACTCTCAAACTCAGTTCCAATGCACAAATCACTGCTTCTCTCTACTAAGTCCCAAAATCAGGGGATTCACACCAACCTCACTTAAAGACACATCCTCTTAGCCAAAATTCCATTCTCAAGTAAAAATGCATATTCTGAAAATGGTAAAATGCCAGTGTAGTATCTCAAATCACAAGACCTTATCAAATCATAAACTTCAACTTACTGACATATTCGCTAGTCTCTCTACTTTAAACCATCTGTACTTAAAACTCTTGCCATACAAATGCATTGCTAAAGTACTTCATTCTCTAGGTCTGTATCATAACCAATCTCTACCACCTACAGAATCCTATAATAAACTATACATTCATTTGTATGTAAGTGGATAGTACATATGGACTTCATTAATTCCAAAGTGTTGTAGACTTTCAGCAGTTTTAAACTCAACACATTTTATAAACCTTCTCACCTGTCTCTATGACTCTACAGAAACTGCATACATAAATGTTTAGCTTTATTACTACCTTATATATTTCCTGTTTCTTCTCAACAACTATATAATGGGTCTATATCACAACGTCAAACTAAAACAAGTTTGAACGTTGTAATATCGAGCCCTAATGTCCGAAAGATGAAAATAGTGAAGCCACGGCACATCAACTTTTTTTCCAGGGAAAATAATCGGTGGGCCGCTTTCAGGGCTTTGCTATTTCCTCCACTGTGGTGCAATCTCGGAGTTGGTATATTTAAGTAGGGGTGTGTGGTGGGTGAAGCCCCCCACTTTAGTTTAAGTTTAAAGTTAATTTTTTTTTTTTGTCATGGAACAGTGATTTTTTTTTTCCCTGGGGAAAAAAATTGCTGTTCAGTGTTTTCGGTTTTGTTGGGTTTAGGACTTTAGGGTTCGATATTACAACTATCGAACTTTTGTTAGTTCAACGTTGTGATATAGACCCCTATATAACTTTATGTAATTTACATCTTGCAATGTATCTTTGTAATTGTTAAACTATAGTGTTTTCCTGGGCTGAGACTGAAATTGGTCATTAATAATCAGTGCTCTGCACTGGATAACACATTTGAATGACTAACTAACTAACTAATTAACTAAATAAATAAATATGTAGAAGTACAACAAGATGTAAACATTTTGCCTGCAGTACCAGACATATACAGGTGGGCCTCCCCCCAACTTACCCACACAGAAGAAATGGGCATTCATTAAGCCAAATACTTATTCAAAGACTTTCAAGGTCTAGTATAGGGTAGTGTTAAAGCACTCCTCAGCACTCACAGGGGGTTATGGACTGATGTCTAGCCAAGATTCAAATGCTTAGACTGCATCACCTGGAAAACATAACAGGGAGGGGACACGCAGATAGAGTGGTTACTAAATGACACCTTGAATAATATTTAGAGGAATAGGTATGGGAAACAAAGCTATCTAGGGAGCACTTACTTACTAGGTGTCCAAGAGGTATCTTACTATGCAGGAAAGGGTGGTAATGTGAACTTGTGTGCCAATATTGGGAATCATGGGTTCTGCAGGATGTTAGGCTTATATACTGGTGATATAACCAAGTGCTTCGAAGAATACCTGCAGATGACAGAATGGTAATATTTCCTACAGCAGTACCTCTCCACAGTGGTCCAAGTGGGGTCCTAATACCCACATGGGTGCTGTCTATCTCATCAAGCACTTTGAAAATGCACGCCATTCTATAAAAGGTATGCATGGTACTGGTTCAGTCCTGTGGTGTAATGGAAAATCGATATGCACATCCACATGGGCTAAAAGTATGTCAAGGAAGTGCTGCAGTATCTTTGAGACAGAAACCTGTAACATACCCAGTGCATCCCCAGTTTGTCTCTGAAAGGTCCCTGTAGCAAGTATAGTAATAACTATGCATACCACGGTATCCACAGGAATAGGAAGGCCACACATTACCCCAGTTCCACTTTGTGGACCTTACAGGTTCATAAAATAACTTATAATCTTCCAGACCTCTCTAAACCTATCAGGCAGTTGTAATGTGTAACCCTTTGTCCTCGTATCCTCCTTCAGGTCCACCAAGCACTGCTTTGTGCATTCCATACAGCAATAGTAGCAGCAAAACTGAGCATCTTTGCTGATGGCAAACTGACTAGAAAAAGGTGTGGATTCCCCTTTTTTAAGGAAGTGAACCTCGTGCATTTCCTTAGCAAGCTGTGATTATGAACCACAAAAGGTGGGAATAACATCTAAGTAACATAGTTAGATAAATCTTTTGCACACATTTCTAACTTGCTTCATATTATGTAACTCATTGCATATATGCATGTTTCTGATTATATGATTTGTTAACTATTTACTGGTGGAAGATTTTTTTTTTTTTACTTCTGATGAAGTTCCAGCTACTTTAGGAACAAAAACACTCAGCTAATATTAAATATTATATGTGTCTTTGTTATGACACGTTTTTCAAGTGTGAAGCTGTGTGACTGAAAAGGCTCATTTGACCATTTCACTCACTCGGTTTATCAAATAATAAATTTATCAACATCTATAAGTGCTATAAAATGCTATTTTCACTGAATCATAAATTACTGAAAATACATTTAATTGAAAATTCATCACAGTTCACAGAAAACTTTGTATACAACAATTAAACATCGAAAAACTTTTTTTTTTTTTTTTTTGCAGGGGATGAGCCCCCCCCTGCACACTACCCTTTTACTTAAATAATAACTTTATGGTCACACAACTGCAGAGAAATGAGAAAACACTGCACACATTGAACCACCTGGTGCAGAAACAATATTGTCAATGCATATCTAGTGTTTTAGATACACTCATGTAATTCCTATAATCCTAGACCATGCCAGCACTTATTGTCTATATACCTATACCGTTTTCTATTGTGATTTGTCAGCACATGTTTTCAGTGAATTTTTTCAGGAATTTGTGTTTCAATCAATCTAATATTCAACTGAATTCACAGTGCATCATTTATCTGTCTATCTAATTCATAGACTTCCCTTACCCACATTGTTCTAACACACCAGGGGCTTTTCACCTTGGAGACCTGCTGCAGATATGGGTAAAGCCTGGTGCAAAAATTGCACTCTCTCTCCTGGATTTTCAAGGGCTGAAAGTTCATCTGATGCCACTGTAACTGCAATGTTTTCTAGGGTGCAGGCACCTCTCTCAGGGCGAACCCATTCTGCACTTTACAAAGAAATGAGAACTATCCCAAGAGCCCCCACCAGCTTTCCTGGGATTGTTTGCATCACTGCACTGGACTCTGCAAGGCACCCTTCTCTGACACTTCAGATTCAGGGATCCGAATCCAACTCCCTTTTAATTGGCTGAAGGTGATGGAGGCCATCACTCCTCCCTTCAGAATGGAGCTCGCCTCTATCTCATGGACGACTGACTCATGTTCAACTGCTGCTCACATGGAACCCTTCTCCTCTCTGGCCTTCAAAGCTCTTATTTGAATATCTTCTACTACCACCAAGATCTGCATTTGTGGTGGCTCCACCCAGGCCACCACCTTGGGCTTCAAGGCCACTGTCTTTGGCTTCAGTGCCACTGCAGTGGCCCTCCTACTCATTGCACATAGCACTCTTGGCTCTCAGCAACAGTGATGGCTAGGTATGGATCCAACACTCCTGTTCCATCCATTTTTAGGGCTACTTAATTTGGTAGGTGAGTTGTTACACAGCCCTTAGTGGATTCCAACTTCCATGGCCACCATCCTGCTGTCTATATCACCCAACATCTTTTCTAGGGTCTGATGAGTATCGGCATTAGGTGCCTTAACCTGGCATTTGGTTCATCCTGCAGCACCAGTTCTGCTTACCAAAAGTGGCCTACTAGGGACTTGTATTCCACACCCAGTTCCAAGCCTCTGAGTCAAGCTTCTTACCCATTTATGTTTGAGAGCAGGTTGAGTTGTTTTGACCCCAAGACATCTAATCATTCACTTTACCAGATAAAATTGTATCTGTTGAGCATCAGCTATCCTGTAAGAACCTTTGGAGGTTACCAGCTACTAGATGGTTCGATTAGTCTTTCACCTCTATACCCATGTCAAATGACCAATTTACATGCCAAGACCACTATGGACCTCCACCAGTTTCCTCTGGTTTCACCTGCAGCAGGGCTAGCCACCTGGTAATGTAAACATTGGCTTTAGATGATTATCACTATTGAAGTGACAGCCCGGCCCCATGTGCAAAAATGGGAAAAATTTGTTGTGGTTGGATGGATATATGTGTGTGTGTGTGTGTGTGTGTGTGTGTGTGTGTGTGTGTGTGTGTGTGTGTGTGTGTGTCTGTGTGTGTGTTAATACACACATACATACATATATATGTACATGTCAAAATATCTAAAGCAAATTTGACTAAAAAGTGTTTGCGTGGTTTGAAAAACACTAAAAGCAGAAAATAGCAACAGCGTATTTGACTGAATGCTCATTTTTTTCTACTGTTTGTTGGTATGACTGTGCAGGAAAATTATGTTTTGACTGAAAAGGTTCTAGTGGTTGGCATGTATGCGTGAGTATTGCAAGTTAGGGTTAGGGTAAGGGTTAGGTAAGGGGACAGATTTACTGTTTTGCATGTTTGTTGTGTTTGTTTTGTGTCCATTTGTCTTGTGAGTGCTGCTGTTAGGAAACAGTGTTTTAGAGATGTAATGTGTAGGGTTAGTGTTAGAGGCAGGGATAGGGTCAAGGTTAGGGTTAGTACATATGAGCATGGTGGGCAGGGGGATAAATCCTAACCCTAACCCAACCCCTGCTCCTAATATTAACATGGCACATTATATTACTAAAACCCCCTTCCCTAACTATATCACTACCAAGATAACGCATGATCTTTGTTTTGCATTTGGGGTGTATGATAAAGGGTATTTGTTGTTGGACAGAATTGTTATATATTTTGTGATTTTCAGTGTTTTATACTTTCAGTGTTTGTAGTTATTTCATGACATAAACATATAGCTACATATGCATGTGTGTGTGTGTGTGTGTGTGTGTGTGTGTGTGTGTGTGTTGCAATCCTTTTTCTATTTCAGTTTTTGGTAGATTTGTGTGTGTGTGTGTGTGTGTGTGTGTGTGTGTGTGTGTGTGTGTGTGTGTGTGTGTGTATGTGTGTGTGTGTATGTGTGTGTTCTGCAGTGGACTGATGAACTGTCCAGGAACCTGTTGATGAAGAGATAGGCTTGAGGCACCTATGAACTGGATTAAAATTGGATTAAGCAGATAACTGGATAATGAGTGAATGAAAAAGAAATGCATATAGTATGTGTGTGTGTGTGTGTGTGTGTGTGTGTGTGTGTGTGTGTGTGTGTGTGTGTGTGTGTGTGTGTGTGCGTGTGTGCGTGTGTGTGTGTGTAGTTTTATGGATTCATATTATAAAACTTTAATTTTTATATTATGGTGTAATGCAAAATTACTGCTAATATATTTGCGATGCATATTACGTTGCCCTCAGTGAGCAGTAGTCATATATAAACCCTGATAATATATTTATCTGGTAATCTCTCAAGCACTTGTTTACATCTCTTATTTAAAAATCAGGAAACTATAACTGAACACTCATATAAATTAGGATTCCAGGTATGAAGACCTACCTACAAATAGCCTCATACTGAAGCTGCAAGAGTCATTTTACAGTTTTAAGTAAATACATTTATTTTGCTGGCATAGTTTCATTTTCAGAAAATAACTGTTACTATGACATATATATGAATTTTAGCTATGAAATCTTACCAGTACTACACAGATGTATTCTGAACAAGGACTACATTTGTTATCCAGAAAAACGACATATACATACTCTCTCTCTCTCATGCTCTCTCTGTCTATATCTATATTCATGGGTCCCCTACGAAATCCCGAATGCACAGAATCCCGACACCCAAAATACCAAGATGAAAAGGCCGAAACCCCACATTACCGAAAGACCAGAAGTGCAAAATTCAAAATCGCGAAACTAATACATACATACAGCACACACACAAACATACACACACCCTCCCCCCATAACCAAACAAACCACCCTACACTAAAGATAAGCAGGGGGGCTTCACCCCCCTGCACTCCTATGGGCTGTGCCCCACCCCTACTTTATTATTCTAACTCCGAGATCGCACAAACATATACACAAGGCAAACTCACACCCACACATTACAGTCCCTCACACACACACACACACACACACACACACACACACACACACACACACACACACACACACACACACACACACACACACACACACACACACACGCATACCTGAACAGAACAGTGCAAAGTGCTAACTCAAAATTCATTTGAATTTTTTTGCTTCTGCTCTTCTTTCAGTAATGTGGGGTTTTGGGCTTTTTCATCTCGGTATTTTTTTGGGATTGATTTCTGCTGCTTGATTTTTTAGGGGACACATATATATATATATATATATATACATATATATATATATATATATATATATATATATATATATATATATATATATATTTACAATCATATACTACTCAGTTGAGTGGAACTGTGAGGCTTTCACATTATGAAAGATGGAATGTTGAAAACTGACATTTGGACTATCCAAACTTGTCTCCCTTCTGGACTCATGTTAGGGTTTGTTCCTGGAGCTGGATGGGTAGGGAGCTTCAGTGTTTGGTGTTTGTGTCAAGGATGCTGGTATTCGGCATGCCAACTTTTAGGGAAAGGTTGTGGACATGGTTGACTTGACCTCCTGTGTGTTATGTATATGACAGTAAACCATATATATATATATATATATATATATATATATATATATATATATATATATATATACCTATACACATATTACAAGGATATAGATGTCAGTGTTCCTTACTATGTTTTATTTACATTTGTCCACGTTTTATTGTTGATCCTTCATCAATTCCCAAATATTTATACACTCCTTCTTGCTCTTTTATATTACATTCCTGTCCCAAACTGATGTTTTCCAGGTGTTGCAGTTTTCCTGCTTTAAAGGTTGCTTTTGCAGATTTATCAAGATCAAATGACATTCTTATATCATCTGAAAAAGTTTTGACAACTTGCAGTTGTGCTTTCAGTTCCTCAGCTGATGAACTACACAGTTTTAAATTGTCATCAAAGAGAAGAAGTCTTTACACTTTGTTGTTTTCTAAGAGACAGATTATAGCCATGGCCTAAGCTGTTAAGTAGAGAGCTTAATGGTTTAAGGGCAAGAAAGAATAGCCAGTGGTGACAGTCACAATGGAATATCCTCCTTTGAATTTTTATCCCTGGGATAATAATTTGTCCTTTATCATGGCTTAATTGCAAAGTGGCCTGCCACTGTTTCATGGTCACTGTAATGTAATCAATAACTGTAGGGTGTATCTTATACATTTTTAAACACTATTTTATCCATGAATGTGGAATACTATCAAATGCTTTTTTGTAGTCAATCCATGCCATACTTAGATTCTTCCCCTTTTTACACTTCTCCACTATGACTTTATTTAACAACAAATGATACTTTGTTCCATATGACTTTCTTTTATTGCCCTTTTGATCTACTGCCATAATTGAGTTTTCTTCTAAATTACTATAAACTCTGAGGGCATCAATTCCTGTGTAAAGTTTATATGTTGTCATAAGGCAAGTTATTGGTCTATAATTTCTAGGGTAGCTTGCAGTCTATAATTTTTAGGGTAGTCTTCTGAGAACAGAAACAATGGCACAATTTTCCAATTGGTGGACAAGCAAGAATGCAAAGCAGTTCATTTTGTTTTCAGTCTTAAGGATTAGTGGGACATTGCTTAATTAAAAAGATGCAGAATAAAAAAAATCAAATTAAACTTTTAGGGAATAGTAAAGCATGAAGGAGAGGATTGGCACTGATAATTTTTTTTATGAATTGCGGTAATTTTACTGAGGAAGAAAGAGTTTAAAGCTCTTATCAGAGTTTCTTTATTACTAATTACCCCGGTAGGTTAGACTGTTTTAAATGCTGTTCCAGTCAGCATGAGGGTGAAATCTGCATGTAACCATTAGCATAGTAATCCTGGAGGATTAATGTCAACTCTCATGAAATCAGATAGAAAAAAATCTCTGGAGTAAAAACAGAAAGAGTTCAGGAAGATGAAGTTAATTACTGATGATTAAAAGGACTGCATATAGTAAGACTTCTAGGCTTCCCTATATCCCAACTAGTTGTATGTGGCTGAGCTGTGAGTAGCTGAATTTGAATTTGTTGATGTGATTGTCACTGGTATTGTTTGAATGGCAGAATGAAATTAGTACCTGCTCTGCAACTGTTCTCCCACTGCTGGATATTTTATTTTCCTCAAGGTTGTGTGACAGTATAGTTTAGCATATATAAGTAAGATAGTGGGTAGGCGGCTGTGTGTGTGTGTGTGTGTGTGTGTGTGTGTGTGTGTGTGTGTGTGTGTGTGTGTGTGTGTGTGTGTGTGTGTGTGTGTGTGTGTGTGTGTGTGTGTGTGTGTGTGTGTGGATTGGAGTGACTATCACACCCCCACTCACCCCCAGACTAGCGAGCAAAGTGTACAACATTGGGTGGTGTCACCAGTAACCACCCAGGATAACTGCAATACAGGGACATGAGGAACCACTAACCACCATGGATAACTGCACTCTGTGGACTGGGACACCACTAGACACCAGGGTTCATTGCAATACAGGGACATAGGGGACCACTAGCCACTATGGATAACTGCACTCTGTGGATTGGGAGACCACTAGACACCAGGGTTCATTACATAAATCTTCTTCCATAACAGCACTGATAACAATATGGGGATGGGGTTGGGGGAACCATTAACACCAGGAATTTCTCTAAACTTGTGTGCTGTAGTGGCACTTAAAACAGTATGGGGGGTGATGGAACCATTAAACACCAGGGATTTCTCTAAACCTATGTGCTGAAATGGCACTTAAAACAGTATGGGAATCAGGATGGTTGGGGGAGGGGGCCACTAGACACCTAATGATTGCTGTAAACTTGTGTGCCATAATGGCACCATTACAGGGACTGGGAGTGGGGCAAACCACTAGATGCCAGGGATCCAGGGATATGAAGTGGGACTGTAACCTTTCCTGATGGCCTAGGGCTGGAAAAGGCGATACTGGGGACATTTGGTAAATGCAAGGACAGGTAAGGGGGCTGTGGTAAGAGTGTGTGTGTGTGTGTGTGTGTGTGTGTGTGTGTGTGTGTGTGTGTGTGTGTGTGTGTGTGTGTGTGTCAGTATGTGTGATTTGCAAAATACAGTTTCACATTAATATAAGTGTATTAATATAGTATTTTTGATTTTACTGACAATATCTTGAAAACATGTTTTTCATTAATCTGATATGTTTGTAAACAATGTTCATTGACCATTTGCTTGGAAATACTTTGCAAACAATGTTTGTTGACAGTTTTTCTTTTGAACTGTCAAAAATGTATTTATGTCCTTCTTTTGGAGCTTTCAATTCCCATACAGACTTTCCTGGTAAATAAAAGCAAGTAAATAAATAAATAAACATGCCTGTTGTACCTCAGCCCTTAATTCGATGTAGTAGGGCTTTCATGAATTCCCATGCATGTGTATGGGTAACATATTAAAGCAGAGGTAGATCACCAGCTTTGCAGAACATGTTTAGAAAGTCACTGTAGAACACAGAGCAAAACTGCAAAGAATGTTATTGGCTCCTCAGAAATATCATGCAGGAGTAGAGTAGTAGGGTACAAATGAGGTAATACTGACACACAAGTACAAATGAGGTAATACTGATACACAAGTACAAATGAGGCAATACTGATACACAAGTACAAATGAGGCAATACTGATACACAAGTACAAATGAGGCAATACTGATACACAAGTACAAATGAGGTAATACTGATACGCAAGTACAAATGAGTAAATACTGATACACAAGTACAAATGAGGTAATATTAATACACAAGTACAAATGAGGTAATATTAATACACAAGTACAAATGAGGTAATACTGATACATAAGTACAAATGAGGTAATACTGATACACAAGTACAAATGAGGTAATACTGATACACAAGTACAAATGAGGTAATATTAATACACAAGTACAAATGAGGTAATACTGATACACAAGTACAAATGAGGTAATATTAATACACAAGTACAAATGAGGTAATACTGATACACAAGTACAAATGAGGTAATACTGATACACAAGTACAAATGAGGTAATATTAATACACAAGTACAAATGAGGTAATACTGATACACAAGTACAAATGAGGTAATACTGATACACAAGTACAAATGAGGTAATACTGATACACAAGTACAAATGAGGTAATATTAATACACAAGTACAAATGAGGTAATACTGATACACAAGTACAAATGAGGTAATGTTAATACACAAGTACAAATGAGGTAATACTGATACACAAGTACAAATGAGGTAATATTAATACACAAGTACAAATGAGGCAATACTGATACACAAGTACAAATGAGGTAATACTGATACACAAGTACAAATGAGGCAATACTGATACACAAGTACAAATGAGGTAATATTAATACACAAGTACAAATGAGGTAATACTGATACACAAGTACAAATGAGGTAATATTAATATACAAGTACAAATGAGGTAATACTGATACACAAGTACAAATGAGGTAATACTGATACACAAGTACAAATGAGGTAATACTGATACACAAGTACAAATGAGGTAATACTGATACACAAGTACAAATGAGGTAATACTGATACACAAGTACAAATGAGGTAATACTGATACACAAGTACAAATGAGGCAATACTGATACACAAGTACAAATGAGGCAATACTGATACACAAGTACAAATGAGGCAATACTGATACACAAGTACAAATGAGGTAATATTAATACACAAGTACAAATGAGGTAATACTGATACACAAGTACAAATGAGGTAATATTAATATACAAGTACAAATGAGGTAATACTGATACACAAGTACAAATGAGGTAATACTGATACACAAGTACAAATGAGGTAATACTGATACACAAGTACAAATGAGGTAATACTGATACACAAGTACAAATGAGGTAATACTGATACACAAGTACAAATGAGGTAATACTGATACACAAGTACAAATGAGGCAATACTGATACACAAGTACAAATGAGGTAATACTGATACACAAGTACAAATGAGGTAATACTGATACATAAGTACAAATGAGGTAATACTGATACACAAGTGTAAATGAGGTAATACCAATACATACTGATGGCATGTTATGCATAATGTATATTAATAAATTTAAACAAAATTTGTAAGAACATTTGGAACTTCTGTGGATTGTGACAACATTTCCAGCAACTCCTGAGAAACAATAGGAAATGAAGACAGCTGCTATAGAGAGAAGGTACAAAATGCAACTGTTAATAGCTGTGAGAATTATCAAGATGGACAGATAATCCAAAATATCTTCCTGTCAGGGTGACCAGACAATCCCAAACATCTATAGCTAGTGATTTAATCATGCTACACCTTCAGAGAACTGGCATATATTCAAAATCTATAGTTTAAAGGTGGGAAAGCCATGGCTCTTCTGCCACTGAGAAACCAAATGCATTTTAAGATCCATCAGCTTTGTTTGAGAATATCAAAGTCCAAGAAAAGAGCTTGGGATATAATGTATTGGCCAAATATAAAAGCACAGAACCAGAAAGAGGACCTGATACCTCATAAGATTCCAGCCTTAACTTGGAGGAAGTATAAACTAACTTCTTTCTGCACAATAATCTCAGTTTACTTCTGTGTGTTGGTTATTATCAAAATATCCAGAAATTGTTCAACTGAAAGATGATAAAGCATCTGCAATGATGAATGTGCTTAAATCAATTTTTCCTAAACAAGCTAGACATGAAACACCTCAGCAAGTGATATTGGGCAATAGCTATCTAGACACGTTTTTAGTCTAGAATACAAATATCCATTAAAAGCTTATGAGGTTGAACATATTACTTTGTCTAACATATCTACAATCAAATGGACAAGTGAAACAGTCAGACCAGACAAGCTTCTGCCTTCCATTGCTAGACTTCAGAAATGCAGCTTTGCAAATGGTAGGTCAATTACCTTTACAATAATCGATTGGATGAAGGCTGAAGTCCAAGTTTTTTTGCATATTTTTTTCTATTTATCATTCCCTAGTGGTTTAAGCTGTCCTACCAGATCCCATAGGGATAGAGCCATGTAGTGGGACTATCTTCAAGTCGGTCAACTGGGAGTTACACCTCTCAGGAACATCCAGGTAATGACGGCATTATTTATTTAATTAACTAATCCCACCCTTAATGATGATTTGAGCATCTGTGTCGCCATAAGAACTACCTATGTCTCTCCTTCCTGAGGGTGGCCCTGCCACACACTCTGGACAACGGCTAACATTACTGGCTCATGTCTGCTTGTTCTCTGGCCTCCCCTCCTGAACTGTCTCTCTCTGCCAGCCAAGGCTAAGTCATTTAATAGAGCAATAGGCATAACTAGAATTAGGCCAGCCATTCCCATCATCCCTTGTCTGCCTCACCAAGCAACCAAACCGCAACTCAAATTTGGGCCTTCTGGACCATAGTCAGAGCTTAATTCTCTTTGCTACAAGAACAGACTATTGCTGAAATCCAAGATGACATCTTTTGATTTATTCTTACCAGAAAACAGAATACAATCATTATTTGTTGAGGAAAAGACAAATGAAATAGAAGCAGCTCTTTGATAAAAACTGCCAGATATTTATCTTGTCTACAAGAAGGGGGAAAGAGAATAACAGGAACTGAGGATTTGGGGCAGAAATCTCGCATACAAGCAACTGTATCAAGTTATCATCAGGGTCTATGATCATGTATTGCACACAGCTGTACCGAGGAAATTACAGGAAGGACAAAATCAAGTGCAGTAAATAAATAGTTTTGTGCAGTTTGGTGAAAGGATCTGAGACTTCATAATTAGTATCAGGAGCTATCACAAATTCTAAAAACAATATAGACAAAAGGCTGCTGTCTTCCTGTTCAGCTACCAGGTGTGGTGAATTTGCTACCTGCCTTTACTAGATATTATAAAATGACACTAGGATTCAATGACTGTACATAATGTTTTCTGTTAATGTGCATTACATTCAGCGAGTTTGCAATTTGTGTTATCCCATGACTGTGTAGTATACACAAAGCTAACTATAGCTCCAGCATATATAGTGTGTAATCACAAATATCTTTAGTCTAAAGGGGTATCTAGTGCTTTCTTTTTATAAAAGATGAGAGATGAGGTACACCTTTAAGACCAGTGTTACAAGGAGGCACGAATAATGTGAGCAAAGGGACTTAGGCCCCCGCCGAAAACCAATGAGTTGCCAGCATGTCTATCTCATTTTATCTTCTTTGCTAAGGTCTCTTTCTTACTGTGGTGTTTAACCTGGTAATATCTCTGTCAGATATTGAGACCGGAAGACTCAGCATAGTGATCCCAGTTTTACTTACCTGAAGATAATTGCTCCATTTTGTCATGATTATGACATTCAACATGGAAATTTTGTCTGTTTATCATACTGTGGTGGACTGGATGGAACCACTTCCCAAAAAAAGGGCTTGTGTATATAGCCGCTAACTATAGAATGTCTTATTATTTGAAATATGATCTGTACCAATGAGCTGATGCACGTGTATGCCTGCATATACACACACATACACACACATGCACACACACACTCACACACACAAACACACACACACACAAATACACACACGTGCACTCACACACACATACGTGCACTCAGACATACACATGCACACACATATCCACACACACACACATACACACACGCACACACACACACACACACACACACACACACACACACACACACACACACACACACACACACACACATACACACACATGCACTCACACACACACGTGCACTCACATACACATGCACACACATATCCACACACACACACACACACGCACAAATACACATACGTGCACTCGCACACACATACATGCACTCACAGACATACACATGCACACACATATCCACACACACACACACACACACACACACACACACACACACACACACACACACACACACACACACACACACACACACACACACACACACACACACACACACACACACACACACACACACAAAGAAAACTTTCAGATTATCAACAGGCTTGATGTTTACTGCTATAAATTTGAGCTTAAGACCATGATAAAGCTCAATACAAAGACAGCAGCTAAGGGAATACAAGTATGAACAGTCCCTACCTTCTTGCCAGGATTACCTTTAGACCAGAAGTAAATACATTATCAGAAGGTAATATATATATATCATATATAATAAAGTAATGTGATATACGAGTGATATTGAACATTACATTTTAAACAATGCAACCTTAAAACAGGTAATAGCATATTCTTGCATTCCTAGTCTTATTCTAGGAAAACCAAATTAGTATTACTATTGTTACTACATGAGAAGGTACTGATTCATTGAGGATTTCAGTACTGAATGGTACTGAAAGATAATCCTGCCATTTTGGTTCATATATGTTGAAATATGGTTTAAAATGGAAACAAAAGTAGGCTTCATGTTCTTTTCCATAATTTGTGACATTATGTTGAGCACTGCACTGTCAGAATCAATATTTTTATCTGGGCCTTAAAAAGGCACTGCCATGTTTATAGTTTAATATTAATGGTCATGTTAAGATACAGACGAGGAACAAGTTTGAACTCTGTGAATGTTTTTCTCATTAATGCTACTATCACAGGAATACATAATGTCTCTCATCACATTAGAGAGGTACTGCATTTCCATAAATTCTTATGTTGCTTTTTTTATTTTTATTTTTTATTTATTTGCTTTTTTTGCTGATTTCATTGGAAGAGGGATAACTGTACCGTTTGCTGTTCTGCCTTTGCAAAAAAAAAAAAAAAATCCTGGATCTTACAATTAAGGATGAACATTTTTTGTTTTACAACAAAAATATTTCTGTGTATGGTTTTGCCTTGCAACAACAGTGAGTAAATATGCAAACAAGAAAACTTACTTGACAGTGGGTGATATGTGAATACTGCATTTATTGTAACAATAGAAGTTTGATAGCAGTTTGCAAGTCTCATACTCATTTTAACAAAGACCACCAAATCACTAATGGGAAAACATATTCTGAATCAACATCTTAAAAGCATCTGCTAGTTATTGTCCTGAATGAAGTCCACAATGTAATTTTTTGGATGTTGCGTGTAAGTAAAGTGAACAAAGTAATGCGTAAACACCTAGATTAAAAAGTATGCTATTCTAAAAGTGTATTACTTCTGGTTTAAGCACTTGGGCTTCAGGCCACTTATTCTACATTAAAAAGGTTTGTGGTCTGCATTCTTGTAGGACGAGAGGCTGGATTCTGCCCTTCTGAGCTTGGACTTTCTGGTCACAGGTTTATTGTGCCTGCTTATTTGAACTGTTTCTTTCTGAAATTGGTGCACCTTGTTGCTGTAGCATAGACCAGATTCAGGTCTGCTGAATCTAGCTTTGTTTGTATAACTTGAGCATTGATCCAGGCCATCTTTTTTTGGAGAAGGTTCCCCTGCACCCTAGTAGAAGGAGGGTGCAGTTAGATCATGTCTGATTGAAGACTGCTGGAACAGGGCTCAGTTTTAGGTTTATAGGTTCATAGAATAGTACTAGGCTATTTGCCCTTGTGATCCATTTCTTTTAAGCCTAGCCAAGTACCCCATGTGAGAATCAAACCCTGCACCTTGTGTCTGCAAGGTAAACACCTTAACCATTCTCCCATCCTCTGACCCCCTAGTAGTGCCATCCTCTGACCCCCTGAGCTTTTTTCTGGTTAATTGGGTAACTTGTTTAAATCAGTTCGTTCATTTTCTATTATATATATATATATATATATATATATATATATGTATATATATATATATACATATAATTGCACTTTATTCATCTGCCTTTACTGTATTTGTGTTTCTTCCTACTTTATTACTAGGGGCATTGACTACAACTCTGATCTGAGATATATAACAATAAGTATCCTTTTCTGTGCATTTAAAGTGTTTTTTTTATTGTATCTGCTTTATTTTCTGAAAAAAAAAAAAAAAATTGTTTCTTGCCTTTCTAAGCTAGTATAGTCCAGTTTTCAGGTTAGTGCTGAATTCAGGGCTGTGTTACAAATCTCTGTGTTTTTGCCCATACCTTACTTGGATAGAAGGAAGTTTCTCTGTTCATCTGTGAGAGAGGGGAGCTTTGAGCAGCCTATCTGTCCCTGGAGTAGTGGTTTCAGCCCAGAAATTAGTAGTTTAAAAACACATTTGCCTGGTTTTGCACGCTGGGCAGCGTCGGTTAATTAGGGTATAACTATTCCCGGCTCCACAAAGTCTCATCTTCAATTTTTCCCTTGGAACTAGACAAATATTCAACTTAAGCACTCAAGCCATTCATTTCTCAGCATGGCACTTGCTCAAAACTCAAAACTCATAGCAAGCACTTATAAACCCTAGCACTAGATCCCCCCATACTGTACAGAAGGACAAGGCTCTCTATTCGACCTTACCAGCCATTCAGTAAAACAGTTCACTGTACCTATCCAGGCATGTCCAAAGGGCAGCTTCAGGTATACTTTCCAGTCCAGCTGGTGAATCTGGGCATTTTGAGGCAATGTTACAACTGTCTCATGTACACAGACAACCCTCTCCTCCTACCACCAAACAATAATACATGAGAGAGATGCAATTGTACAGCCAAACTGGAGGCTAAGCTGTCTCAACCCAAGACTGGATCAGACAGTCAAGAGGAGGAGGGAAATACTTGCATCACACCCCCAGTCTCACACAGACCCATTAAACCAGCACCATCAAAAAACACACATAAATACACTAAAACATACTCAGAGGCTCTAAATAAAAATCTGCAAAAGCAACAGAGAGCTCCAAAGCAGACATCCAAGCAACCTCCATCCCCCCAACACAAACCATGAAACACATACATCACAAAACCATTGTGCCACGCAATCACAGTCCTTAAGGCAAAATAACATACCCAACATACTAGTAATAGGTGACTCTATAGTCAGGCACACTGATGTCCCACTCACTAGGCTGAATAAGGGGAAGGTTACTGTTAGCTGCCTGTCGGGTGCCAGGATCTGCCACATAACACAAGTGCTCAGGTCACTCCAGAAGAAGTACAAATATGATTCTGTCATTGTCCATGTTGGTGTGAATGACCTGAGCCGTACCTCGCTGGACTACATGAAAAGAGACATGGAAGAGCTCTCTGATCACATAGCCCAGGCCGGTATGACCCTGAGTAGCATCCTGCCCTCACCAAGAATGATAACATTGTTTAAAGAAAAAATTATCAATTTCAACAATTGGCTAAGTTTCTGGTGTCATTCAAAGGGGATCCAGTGTCTGTCCACCTGGGATGACATGCTCGACAAGCCACGCTGCTTCGCTAGAGACAGCTTGCACCTGTCACCCTTAGGCTTTCGAATACTGGCCAAGGCTCTTACCACCCCACAATGTACCTTTTTTAGGCAAGGCTCAAAAGACAAACCCACCACCATAAATAGCACAAGTAACAAAAAACTGAGGGTAATGCTACTCAATGCCAGAAGTCTAAACCTCAAAATGCACACACTCAAGGCACTCCTCAGTATGGAGAAAATTGATATATGTGCAGTAACAGAAACCTTCTTTAAGACTCCAGAGAGCACCCCAGCACTACCAGGCTACAACTCATACATACATTTTGGCCACAGAAGCCATACCAAAATACAAAAGGCGGGAGCGTATCCATATTCATCAAGGATACCCACACCCCCAGGTTAGTGGCACAGCATGATGCTTCACAGATCATCCATGTGCAACTAACAACAGGCAAAACTGCAATTCAAATTTTAGCTTGCTACAGATCACCCATCATGTCCCAGGACCCCCATTCCACATTTCTGGAAACACTGGGAACCAAAAAGGTCTTACCAAACACCCCAATACTGGGTGATTTCAATTACCCAAACATTAACTGGGGGAATTACTCAAGTACTAACTCCCTTGCCCAACATTTCCCAGAATTTATAAACTCAAATGCCCTGGATCAACTGGTCAACACTCCCACCAGAGGTGACAACATATTGGACCTGGTCATCACCAACATGGGCGACCAGTGTTCCACACCGAAAGTCAACCCCTTGCTGGTTAGATATGACCATAAAAAATCACTTTGGATATCCACATTCTGCCCCCACCCCTGGACAAGGAAACCACCATGAAAAACTTTTCAAAAGCAAACTTCACATTACTTAAGACTGAGGTGGAAAGTTTCAAAGCCCCCCCATGCTAAAGGATAACGCTGTCCAAGCTGCAAAATCCTTTACTAATGCATTCTATGGGCACCTACAAGAATGCATGGATTGTGCTATCCCAAGCAAAACCAAGACTCACTCCTCCAAGAAAAGGAAACCTGTCTGGTGGACCCCTGCTATAAACAAGCTGTACAATAGAAGGAGGAAACTAATACAGAAAAGAGTAAAATCCCAAGAAGGGAAGACATCCCTGATCAGTATCAGCAAGAAACTATGATCTCTCATAAAATCATTCAAGGTGAGCTTCAAAATAAAAATTGCCAAGGACTCTAAAAATAACCACAAGGTATTCTTTAGCTATGCCAAGAATCTAAGTGGTAATGCTCAGATCTGCTCGGAGTTAGTGCAGAATGGCACAAAATACACTGAACCGACCGATATCGCCAACATCCTAGCAGACAGGTTCAGTGCAAATTTCACCCCCCTCTCACCCCCAAAAGGTCCCATAACCATACCAGAAGAATTTAGAGCCCCTGAAATCACAGATACTCAGGTTAAAACAGCCCTCTCCAAAGCCAAGAACACAGCATCGGTGGGACTGGACAGTGTCCCAGGCTGCGTCCTACATGAGCTCAAAGATGAAATAACCCCTCACCTAAACACACTGTTCAAAGTCAGCCTCTCCACAGGCTACATACCCATAGAGTGGCACACAGCAATGATTATTCCGCTCCATAAAGTTGGAGCCACAACAGACCCTGGGAAGAATTGCCCTATAAGCATGATTAGCTTGGTCTGCAAGGCTACGGAGCACATTATTTATTTATTTATTTATTTATTTGCAGTTGGTTTACCAGGATAGTCCATTGGGCCAAAATGAACCCATTTTCAATGGAGTCCTGGGGAGAAAAGCTCCAAAAACAATCTAGGTACATACAGTAGGTTACTAATGATAATTATACAAATGTAAAAGATTCAAGCAAATAATTTCAAAAGTACAGCAAACATTAGAAACAATACAGAGTAGTGATGAAACTTGGAGATGTTATAGACTAAGAAAAGGAATATTGCAAAGTGATGCAGAGTAGTTATTACTTAAGAAGCATAAACTTAATAGGTGCAGTCTAGTACATTCTTTGCAGATACCATGGGAATAATAATGTGAGTTAGGGGAAATAATAAAGGAAAATTGCTGGAGTAAACATGGGAGAGAAGGAAGATGAAAATTGCCAGTGTTAGTTATGTGGGGTGGGAGCAAGAGCATTCCCACTGGGATACTAGATGTGCGTGAAGAGATTTTTTTAACATATAATGCTTAGAGGTGGTGCGAATGGATGGTGGTAGTGAGTTCCAAAGGTGAGCTAGGCTATAGGATAGTAAGTTTTTGCCTGGGGGACGAGTTGGTTTGTGCACTTCTAATAGATTTTAATTGTTTGACCTTAATACTCTATCAGGTAGGTGCATCTTAAAGGCAGAAGACAGGGAGGGACAGAGAGAGGGGTTGAAAATGAGCTTGTGGGCAAGAATTAGCTGAGTATAGGTGAGATGATTGGGTAGTTCTAGCCATTTTAGTTTTTGGAGAGAGGAACAGTGGTGGGTGGAAGACTTATGGCTGTTAGCGAACTTGACGATTTTGTTGTAGCAAGAGGAAAGTTGTTTTTTAGAGAGGACTGAAGATTAGTTAGGAGTGGAGCTCCATAGAGAAGGGAGGGGATAAGAAAGGAAGTAGATAGAGTGATTTTAGTGGTGAGTGTAAGGTACTGATTTTGTCGGTAGAGCATACCTAGTTTTTGATGGGTTTTTTTGATATTTAATTGTAGATGGGAGTTGAAATTGAGCTGGCTGTCAATTTGGACCCCAAGTAACTTGGCTTCTGACACCAGTTCCAGAAGTGAGTTATTTTGACTAGTAATCGAGAATGTGTTTATATCGAAAGAAGTGACTTTAGAGGGGGTAAATACCATTAATTTAGTTTTAGAAGCATTGAGTGCTAGGTGGTTTATTTTCATCCATTGCTCAGTGATTGAAAAAGCATCTTGCGTAAGTTTTAGGAGTATAGGGGTGGATGTGGCAGAGCAGATAATGGTAGAATCATCTGCATATTGGATGATGTTTGAGAATGGGATAGATTTGCAGAAATCATTTATAAATATGTTGAAGAGAAGGGGACCTAGTATGGAGCCTTGGGGGACTCCAGTGGGGTTATTAAGAAAAAGCCCTGAGTTACATCATCATGGAATTCATTAACAGAGATATTGGAAACCTCCAAACATTGGACCCTACCCAGTTTGGCTTTGTTAAGGGCAGATCATGCCTCCTAAACCTGGTGGATTTCTTTGAAACAGTTACCAAGGCTATAGATGAGGGAAAAGTGGTACACACAGCCTATCTAGACCTCGCAAAGGCCTTCAACATAATTCCCCATTCTGGTATTATAGACAAGCTCGCCAGCCTGAACATAAACCCCTATGTCACAAGATGGGTTGCCAACTGGCTCATGGAAAGAACACACATGATGAGAGTTGCGGGAGATAGGTCTGACTCTAAACCGGTTACAAGTGGCATTCCCCAGGGCTCAGTCCTCGGACCCCTCCTGTTCGGCATATACTTCTCAGAGGTACATGCAAGCACAGGAGGACTATGGCTGACCAAGTTTAAAGACAACTGCAAACTAGGGGCTATAATTGAGTCTCTGGCTGACACAGACATCCTCCAAAAAGGTCTCACTGAGATGGATACCTGGTGTCAAAATCATGGCCTCAAGCTAAATGCCAACAAGTGCATAGTCATCACCTTTGGAAAAAACAAAGTACCCACAAACTACCATATAGGTGGTAGTTCCCTAAATACGGAAGACGTAATAAGGGATCTGGGGACCCAAGTAGATAGTAATCTCTCCTTTGATAATCACATTGCCAAAGTGGTTAGAAAATACTTCTATGTGGTCCACCTAATCACAAAAGGGTTCTCATCCAGATCTAAAGAGGTCATTGTGCCCCTCTACTCAACACTCATTAGACCCATCATAGAGTACAACGCCCCATTTGGGATGTACCTTACAAGACAGCTGCAACAGCTGGAAAGACCACAGAAGTACCTCACCAAGAGGATCACTGTCCTGAAACAGATGCCCTATGCAGCTCGACTGACGAAACTCCAGTTGTACTCGGTTGCATACTGCCTACTCAGAGGTGATCTCTGCCTGACATACAAGGCCATGTCCAACCCAGAATTGATGGACATGCTCCACCTAAAGAAAACCTTATCCCCTCGAGCCACATGCTCTAGGGATCTAAACCTCACCACATCAATAAATAGGACGTGCTGGAGGGATAGATTCCTGTCCCAGAGACTTCCCATGCTTTGGAACAAGATTCCAATCTACATTAGGCAGAGCTCCTCGCTAACACTTTTTTTCTGCTGAATAGTTGCATACTTGAGCTGCAACAACTTTATTACAAGCTGAGATAAGTACAAACTTGCAGTGTTATAAGATAGTACTGCATTGTTTTCTGTTTTATTGTTTCATTGAATATTGTGTTAAAATAGTACTGCATTTATCTGCTTATTTATTTCTTCACTGAAAATGTCTGCAGTTAGTTGGTTTATTCTTCTTCTCTCTGTACTTAAAAGTCTTAGTCCCTTATCTCTGAAATTATTTCTGCTGAATAGTTGCATACTTGAGCTGCAACAACTTTATTACAAGCTGAGATAAGTACAAACTTGCAGTGTTATAAGATAGTACTGCATTGTTTTCTGTTTTATTGTTTCATTGAATATTGTGTTAAAATAGTACTGCATTTATCTACTTATTCACTGAAAACTGTGAGCTCTCTCTGTGTCTGCAGTTAGTTATTCCCACACACCTTCCTTGTTCTTGTTTTGGTATTAATTTTGATGGCTTTGGAATTGACCGCCCCTCCTGTAAATGTGTGTTTGAACACTCCTCCTGGGCCCATCTCATTTGCTCACTCAACTGAGTACAGTGAGGTCATATTTTGATTTCAGACACTCCTACCATTCCCATCTGTTCAGCCCTGCCCCAGGTCTATCCTAGTCTAGTCTCATTAGCTCATCCTGCCTAATACAGACAGAACATCTGAGTAGGCATACCCACTTAGGCCCTGAACGTGTCTGATTGAAGACTGCTGAAACAGGGCTCAGTTCTGAGGTTTTTACTGGTTAATTGGGTAATTTGTTTAAATCAGTTTGCTTGTTTTCCATTGTTATATATATATATATATATATATATATATATATATATATATATATATGAAAAATTGCACTTTACCTGCTTTTACTGTATTTGTGTTTCTTCCTACTTTATTACCTTATTTTGCTTTTGTCTCTTCTTAAAAGTACTCAATTGTGTTTATTCTTCTGCATTTATTACTGCTTGGTAGTAGCCTGATTAAATTGTAGCGGTTATTTTAAGTCTTTTGGTTAAAGTACTTGGGCTTCAGACCAGTTGTTTTACACTGAGGTTTATGGTCTGCACTGTTGTGGCAGGACAGGTAGCTTACATCCTTCTAAGTTGGGAATTGCTGATTGAAGGCTCAGTGTCTGTTATTCTAAACGTGTATTAGTTCTGATTAAGCACTTGGGCTCCAGGCCAGTTATTTTACATTAAGAAGGTCTGTGGTCTGCACTCTAGTGGGAGGAGAGGCTAGTTTCTGCCCTTCTGAGCTGGGAATTTCTGGCCAAAGGCTTACTGTGCCTGCTTATTTGAACTGTTTTTCTGATATTGGCGCACCTTGTCTGCTGTAGCATTTACTAGATTCAGGCCTGCTGAAACTAGCTTTGTTTGTATAACTTGAGCACTAATCCAGGCCATCTTTTTTGGAGAAGGTTCCCCTGCACCCTAGTAGCAGGAGTGTGTGGTTAGAACTTGTCTGATTGAAGACTGATTTCTATTGTTATAAAAAAATTGCACTTTATTCATCTGCTTTTACTGTAATTGTATTTCTTTCCACTTTATTACCTTATTTTGCTTGTGCTTCTTCTTAAAAGTACTCAATTGTATTATTCTGCTGCAGTTATTACTGCTTGGTAGTAGCCTGATTCAATTGTAACTGTTATTCTAAGCATTTTGGTTTAAGCACTTGTGCTTCAGACCAGTTGTTTTTCATTAAGAAGGTTTGTGGACTACATTATTGTGGAAGGGCAGGTAGCTTACATCTTTCTAAGTTGGGAATTGCTGATTGAAGGCTCAGTGTCTGATATTCTAAAAGCACATTAGTTCTGGTTTAAGCACTTGGGCTTCAGGCCAGTTATTTTACATTACGAAAGTTTGTGGTCTGCACTCTTGTGGGAGGAAAGGCTGGACTCTGCCCTTCTGAGCTGGGAATTTCTGGTTAAGGCTTATTGTGCCTGCTTATTTGAACTGTTTCTTTCTGAAATGTGTGTGCCTTGTTTGCTGTAGCCCAGATGTTAGTAGTTTATTGGCCATTTTGGGATAATTTCTATCTCTTTCATTTCCCTACTATAAAAACCACATTTGCACATTTGTTTGTACTTATATTCAGCTCAGTGAGTGCCTGCCAGGTGTTCTGCAGAGTTCTACAGCAGCAGAGAGTCAAAAGAGAGAATTTGGAGTGATTAAGTACCATTTTTCTGCATTTTCTTGCTGTCTTTAACTAATTCCACCTAAAATGCCAAATTGTTAGCGTTTCTGTGATTTAAAAAGCTTGTTTTTGTACATATTGTACTTATTTCCTGCCTGCACATGAATTAAGTCATTTTTACGTTTAAATAATCTGTTTGATTGTTGTAGGCTACACACTAAAGTGCGATAGCCATTTCTGTGCATTTAAAGTGTTTTTTTTATTATATCTGCTTTATTTTCTAAAAAACAAAAAAATATATAATTGTTTCCATTTTCTGAACTAGTACAGTCCAATTTTCAGGTTATTGCTGAATTCTGGGCTGTGACACAAGTTTTTGTGTTGCCCACACTTTATTTGAATAGAAGGAAGTTTCCCTGTTCACCTGTGAGAGAGGGGAGCTTTGAGCAGCCTATCTGTCCCTGCAGGAGTGGTTTCAGCCCAGAAGTTATTAGTTTATTGGCCATTTTGGGCTAATTTCTATCTCTTTCATTTCCATGCTATAAAAACCGCACTTGGGTAGCTAGGGCTAAACTATTCCCGGCTCCACGAAGTCTACTCTTCAATTTTTCCCATGGAACTAGACAAACTTTCAACTTAAGCACACAAACCATTCATTTCACAGCACAGCACTTGCTCAAAACTCATAATAAGCACTAATTAACTGTAACACTAGACCCCTCTATACTGTACAGAAGGACAAGGCTCCCTATTCATCCCTACCAGC
>NC_056738.1:340287141-340352141 GCF_019279795.1 Protopterus annectens | reverse complement strand
GAAAATTCCTTTAATGGCATTACAGCAAGTTTTGAGATGTGCTACCTGTATTTGCCATTCACACATCAATTTCAAAGTCATGGGACTTAAATTTATGGATTTCACACTTCAGATAGGGAACCTACAATAACACTTTATGCATGCAGTATACATACTTCCATATAAGTGACCATAAGGCATTGCTCCAACTTCCTCCAAACCAAGTACAATACATGTAGCTTCAGTATCACCTTTTAGTCTCAACTATAGGATGCCTAACTACTAAAAAAATCCATATTCTCTCTCCAAGGAAAGATCTTGGCAGTGAAGCAAGTCACTGATAAGACTATATTCAGGGCCAGTAAACCAAGAGTGTTGCATGTATTTGGTAAGTCTGAAGATGAAAGAATGTATGTTAGGAAATCATGAAAGCTTATTAGAATGCTAGACTTCTAACTCATAATTCATCCATTTGCCTGCATTTTCCTCGATGCCAACAACACATACTTTGCATTGCCCTTCATCACTGCCCCAATACAGCTGTATATTTTTGTATCCCTGACTAAAATCCAGATGTAATATCTAATGAGATAGAAACTGAAAAAAACAAGACCTATCACTGTTTATAAAGCATGACATTATTAGGAGGGAAATTGCTCCATGTCAACAGAAGTGGGTGTAGAAAAACTTAATTGTAGACAAACAATAGTAGGATGCATATATACCTATCTGTAAGTACTAGACTGAGGTTGCGAGGGTGAGATGTGGAGGTGGGGGAATCCCACAATTTACCATACTCTACAGCATCAGTGGGAGAGGGGAGAATTAGTGTTCGGGACATTTCCATATGTAATATGACAAAATCATCATGGGAGGTTGCTAAAATAAACACAAGTTTATTTAATGTTATACTAAAAGAGTGTAGCAGTGCTGATAGGTAGGGTTAAGTGATCCAAGAACTAGGCTTTTAATAAACCAACACCAATTCTTGTTATTTAGCAAATATATTATGCAGCTGCTGTAACAAGGAAAACAGAGTAGTGGTGCTGTTTATTGTGGTAATCATGGTATATGAGTAGGACTGGTGGTAAGGTCTGTAACAGAGTAGTGGTGTCATTTGTACTGCTCATCATGGTATACGAATAGGACTGGTGGTAGGGTCTGTATCACAGTAGTGGTGTCATTTGTACTGGTAATCATGGTATACGAATAGGACTGGTGGTAGGGTCTGTAACAGAGTAGTGATGCTGTTTATTGTTGTAATCATAGTATATGAATAGGACTGGTGGTAGGGTCTGTATCAACAGCATGGGAAGCTGGATATAGTTATTCGAGCAGAAAAGCTTCATATTGTCAAACTGGCATACATTCTAGTGCTTATCTTACATTTACTGATGAAGATGAAGGGTCCATGGCATGTTACCTAACAGGTATTATCACAAAGCACCATACCTATCAAACTCTTATTGCAAGAAATCTGGACAAAGCCTAAAATAATGGGGGGAAAAGGCCCCAAAAATAGGGAAAGACTTTAAATATTAATCTTATAAATGTAGAACGTTGCTAGAATAACAGGATTTGTGTTTGCATGCATTTTTGAAGGATATAAAATCTGAAACCCAAATGCATGTCATTATTTTGCTACTTCAGTTCTCAGTGATTTGCTAGAAAGCCACAAACTTTATGAGGAAGCAAAAATGTGAACATTCTGTGAAAATCTGGACAGTTAAGAGGTATACAAAGCACTGCTACTGCTCTTTGCAAGCTCCATAACAGCCTAACATGACAATGAGGATTTGCATTTGACCCAAGCGCACGTTTCACAATGTGCTCATAAATATCTTTTTATTATCCCGTGTTTGTGTAATCATTTCACCAGTGTTCATAAACAGTGTTAGTTTCTATTAACAGAACTGACAAACTGAAGTATTATAGACGAAACCTACTTCAAACTTCATTTGACCTCTGCCAGTCTTAGGGTTTATACCATCTGTTAGTTTCAGATGGAATTGCTCAGTAAGCTTGTTAAGAAGACTTTATTATGAAAATAATAATATGAATGCAGAATACAGAGCTTTCATTTCAAGAAGCTTTTAATGTTTTGAATGAGAAAACTAGTCCTCACTTGTCTTACAATTTTTAACAATAAAATATTCTGACAATGTTTAGTGAGATGTATTTTTTTCTTTTCAGCTATTTTAATTGTAGGTAAAACTATCTCTGTTTTGCTCATTTGAGCTTCTTTTTGTGTTACTTCTGTTATTGGGTGTATGTTTTGTCTGAGGGGGCTGAGTGTTGCAATCATAAGCTGAAAGATTGAATAGGGAGGTGTAACCGAGAAGGGTGGTTGTATGTTCATTAGGATAGGGAAAGAAGGGTATTTTCTAACAGCTTTTGGAGAAACCATAACAAACAGCTTATTTGCACAGTATCTGGATTGGTGATTGAACTGCTGGTATTCATGTTCAACTAAAGGACACACACAATGAGAGAACCAGGTGGAGAGATGAGTTTAATGCAACCAATATATGAATTTCCTTTACTAGGAAACTAGGAAATGTGTCCAACACAGCACTGACGTTTAATGGGAGGTAGAAGTTCTACATCTGACCATCTCATCGGTGTAAGGGAATGAGGCGGCAGAAATGGCATGATACATTTCTGAGCCTCATACACCTTACATTTGAGATAAATCACCTTAGCAGAGAGTGGGGAGAAGTAAAAACTGTCAACCCTTTAAGAGTGTAGACATTTACTATAATCAGTACCTAACCATGGTCACCTGTGGAAAAAAAATAAATTATAGTATTTGAGTTCCTTGGACCAAACTCACTAAAACAGGTGTAAATTGCACTAAGGGCTATTATATTCATGCAAAGTGTTTGCAGGAGGCAAGTTGTTTCTAGATCCCCCCCCCCCACACCCTCTAACATAAATCTATCAGCTCTGAAGTTTTTGAAGTTGCACAACCTCAGTGAAGAGGGCATGTAATGACTTCATTCTGATAGACTTGGATTTAGCACTTCATTGTTCAGTCATTTATCATAGATACACCCAAGACCAAGAGTGCTTTAAACCCTCTTACCGTTAACTCCTATTGGGAGCAGCAGTCGTAACCATAACGGCATAAACCAGTGCATGGAGCAATTCTGACAGTAGAGAAAAAGGACACAGAATGGCATGAGCATTAAACAGTTATTGGCATTAGGGACTGGGGGAATATTCTAGAGATGACAGTTACAGCACTGGCTGTATTAGCGTACACTTTGGCACAATGCATATTATTAAAGCAGAGCTGGAGGTAGTGGTTCCATGAAACACCACAGACACAATTTTAACATTACTGAAGTGAAGATGAGAGGGGTGGTAGCTACAAGCAGTGGTGCAGGCATGAGCGGGCACAGAGAAAACCAGTAAAAAGAGATGTGTGCAAAGAAGAAATGGGAAGAGCAGCCAGACTTTTGTAAGGAGACATAAAACAAATACAAACATAGCATGGAAATTAAAAGGAGGTGACGGCTTTTAACAAACACCAATGCAATATCTCATAAAAAGGGTATGTGGCAAAGAGGTCTTCCGAAAGCACCAAGACAATAACAGAGCACAGGTCTTGCATTAGCCTGTACTGTTAGTTAGATCTGCAGAGACTGATTCCAAATAGTTACCTGTGCAAATCTGTGGTGCTCAGAAGCAGCAGAAATACTAGACATAACTTAAAAAATAGATAAAAAAATCTGTCAACCAGCAAAGTGGATTATTAGCCACGTTCTTATGCTTGCTTTTAAGGCAAGGCTATTGTATATTTCCCATTTTAATAGCTATCAGGTTTATTGTATATGTCCTATTTTGTTAGCTCATGGAGAAAGAAGTGACGTGGATGGCTCTAATGGCATATCAAGATAGATATTATGCTAAGCAAGGACTGTGAACTCAGCCAAGGTTCTGGTAGCAGATTATGTAATATTTGTCATTTTAAGTAAGACAGTGAACATATATACCTTACTTCATACTATGAAAAATGCAAATAACATTATACCACCATGGCTTTTTTATATGGCAATTCAAATAAACCATCGTAAGGAAAATTCTTTCACTTCTGCGGATAATTCCACAAATATGTAACAACAGCAAAACTATTTATGTTAAACATAAAAAAAAAAGATTTTATGGTTATATATAAAAATGTTTGAAATCAGAAATCTGAAATCTAAATCATTCCATAGGTAAATATTTTGAATATTAGATTAAAAATACACATTGAATTCTATTTAAACTCAAATCGTGTTAGACTTTTTGTTTGTTGTTTTAACACTGAACACATTTTTCAACCTTAGGTAAGAACAACTATATTCATACAACACAAAATATAGACAGATACACAAATTATAAATATGTGAATTTAACACCATAAAAATAATAACTGTTTTACTGTAAATACAGACAACTTACACCTTTGCATATTATGAGAAGTGAAACTTTGCACCACAGAAACAAACTTGTTTTATAACACCCCCACCTCCAGCAGATGCACATACACACAGAGGCACACACAAGTTATTGTTAAGAGTTATTAAATTACATTTTAATATTTTATTTGTGAGGCCACAGTCTCACAGGTTTCTCATTTTCCACCTGGCTATATCCTGACTTTCGAGTCCCACTTTTTTTCTTTTTTCTACACCTTCATTTTAATTCTGTTCTTCTCTCATCCGTCTCCATCCACCTTTTCCATACCTCTTCTCCCCTTCCTCTCGCCCCTAACAATTTGTGTTATTCTTTAAAATAGTAATTTATCAGCTTTTTCTTATCTGTATAAGCAGTTGTATAGTTCGGTATGTTCATTAACTCAGGTTATTAAATTTGATAACATTTCATTTAATGTATATCTGGAAGCCTGAACATGGTCCCTCTGGATCAGTGTTCTGCCCTGAATATCAAATTAAGAATAATAAAATACAATAAATGATATTCACTAGGAGTGCACATAATCTGATTTGCTACTGGTTGTAATGTCAGTGAAGCTGGTTCACTTTTCAGCTGTTGAAGTAATTTTTTGACACTGCTAACTGTCCTTTGGAACTGTGCAGGTGCATTTCATATAAACAGACACTGCTAAGTTGCTCAGCACAATAATTATCGTAGCTAGTAGAGACGATGTTGCAGTACGTGGCCACATCAGTTGTTTTCAGTCAGGATCACTATTAAGGATATTAACTACTAGAGGCAATTGTCTTTGTTTTTACACATGTTATTTGTCATTCAGCTTTCCAATATTTTATTTCAAATGCTAGTTCTGCTGACCTACAGGCCACACCAGTTTTTTCAGTCAGGATCACTAATTAATAAGGATACTAAATACTAGAGGCAATTCTATTTGTTTTTACATACATGCCACTTGTCATTCATCATTCGAGTAGTTTATTTTCTCTTTCAGCTAACCTACACAAGAAGAAGATAAAATTCTCATGCATCATTTGTCCTAAGTTCAGCCTACCAAGGACTGGAGCTCCTCCACATGAAATCGCTGTCGGTCAGTTGTAAGGCAGTGATGTCCCTTTTGAAGGTAATTTCCCCTTTCTTTGAATTGGTGTGATCATGGAGTTCAGGGGGTGTGGGAAGGGTCTTTCTACTCTACAGAAAACACTTAAAAAGTGTTTTTTTTAGCCATTTTTGGGGGGTGGAGTTCAGGGATTCTGATCCTTGGTGGGTTAAACTACAACCATTAATAGTGGAAGCTGCTATTTCATGTGTTGGCCATTTTAGCAACGTTTATGCTTATATTTTTTGCATATTTCATTAATATTGCATTCAATATTTATTTTATATGTGACAATATAGCTTAATACAAATTTATGGCATTTGCAGTCATATAAATTAATGTGATGTTTAAAATCATAAGCGATATAAATGATTACACTATATGAATGTCTCTAGAGAAAGAAAGATAAATGCAATTGCATTGTCATGAATATGTGTTTTTCTTTCCTTTGCTGTAACAGAGGGCAAACAATATCATTCGCATAGTTTGAGATATCTTCAAATAAGCATCTAGCAAACGCATTTTAGCCAAAAAAAAGGAAAGAAAGACATGGGAAAAAAGAATAGAAAGAAGGAAAGAAAAAAGAAAGGATTGTATTACTTTGCATAAAATACTGTAGCCTTAGTGTAACTACAGCAGTCACGTTTTTAATTAATTTATGTAATGTTATAAGAAAGTGTAAACATTTTTTCCAATAATGGAAATGACAGCAACAAAATCATATTATAAAAAGCTAAAGTATATCCAGAATAAAATGCAAGCCACTTTCAGGTAGCACATACAAATCATACTAAAATAAATGAAGCTGTCCAAGCCTCAAACAAGTATTTATGTTGCCACAAACTTCAGGTACTTAAATCCTCTTTTGATAAGAAATATTGTAACTTATTTCAGTGTGTTCCTTTTCCTTACAGATGCCATTAAATAACAAGGTGCGTGAAGTTGGATTCTACATGCCACATCCAAGTGACATTTCTTTATATTGGCTGCAGGCAATGAGACTGTTTTATTGTGTAATGTAGGTACTCCATTATTCTGTCCCTTTGGATCACATTTATTTATATAACCTTGTCTTGACAGGCTCTGAATTAACCAGGTTAATATAACAACCCCCATTCTGTGTGTATAGTCAGTAACTCATTACATTAATAATTATAGTAAAATACACCAGTATATTACACAGAAACACAGAAACACATATACATACGCATACACACACACACACACACACACACACACACACACACACACACACACACACACACACACACACACACACATACAGACATGCACACACACGCACACACACGCACACACGCACACACGCACACACACACACACATGTATGCTTACACACACACACACACACACACACACACACACACACACACACACACACACACACACACATGCACACATAAATAAAAGTCAAGGGGAGGCAGCATAAATAAGAAACCGATTTGGTGAACAACCTACAGAAATATTCCGATATGATTTAGGGCATGTAAGTGCGGACAGAGTTAATGAGAAGAGTGGCTTATAAGACAAGTTTAATATACCCAACGGACTACTCAAATTCAGTTTTTAAAAGGCACACAAAGGAAGGACATAACCACTCAAAACTATAGAATTTTAATGTTCACAAAGATTTCAAGCACAACTGTTTTTCTTCAGTGTAAAAGTTTAAACAGTTATTCAGGACCCTATGAAATACTCTAAGTAATTATCTAATTATCACATCTGATCAAAACCATCAAATATATGCAGAAAATTCCTTACAGAAGTAAAAAATGGATAAAAACTGTCAGCACAGTCATAGAACACCAAACATATATTTACGTTGTTTGAAGTTAAGAATATAGTGGGTGATAGGCCCTGGTTTATGTTTAAAAGATATAAAGCAGCTTTTTTATAAAGATTTACTTAGGAAGAAAATGGTTCAAACTAAGATAGAAAATACAGTTCCTTGTTATTATTGTCAACTTTGTGCAGATATAACATCAGAAAATATTTTTTATCATCCGGTGACAGGAAAAGGATATGTGTTTAGATGTTTTGCTACATGTAATACTACAGATACAGTCTACTTAGCCACATGCTCTAAGTGCACAGCATTCTATGCAGGTAAAAGTAATAGAAAAGTAAAGGAGCGAATATGTGCATAATCATTTCAGTTAGTTATCTGATATTACGAGAGAGGTAAATACAAATTTATTTTATTTTACTTATTTATTTTATTTTACATTTGTTGACCGGGCTGGTCCAACTGGATTTATGTCCATTTTCAGTGGAGGCCCGGGGAGAAAAGCTCCACACTTCAGAATAGAATAACAAATACATAGGTACATTAACATGATTTGGCAAGAAATAATAATACATTACATTTTAGCTGATGAGTAAGGAAAAAAACACAATTGTAGTTACAAATCAGGTATGGATATACATACAACAATATATAAGGTATGTGAAATAAGAGGTAGCTGGTCTTGGAATTTGAGGAGGACGTAAAGGATATTAGGTATTTACAGTGGTGTAGGAGGGAAGGTGGGCTAAGAAGAAGGAAAAGGAAGGTTATGGCTGCTGGTCTCCCTAGCAGGGAAGTGTACTTTAAAACCTACAATAATTTATACAGTGTAGCTTTTATTGACAGAAGTTATATAACACATACTTTCTTCTTTTTTATTGTCCCTGAGGGGCTGTTTCTCAGGGCAGGAAAAGATTTACTTCCTTAGTTTAAGGTGAAGACGGCAGTTATGAGATGGGTTAAGGTTGCTGGCCAACAGGACGGGGCAGTTCCACAATGTTAGTGCCTTACAAGCAGGTAGGGCAATTTCTTCTTTTTTATTGTCCTTGAGGGGCTGTTTCTCAGGGCAGGAGAAGATTCACTTCCTTAGTTTAGGGTGAAGACGGCAGTTATGAGATGGGTTAAGGTTGCTGGCCAACAGGACAGGGCAGTTCCACAATGTTAGTGCCTTATGAGCAGGTAGGGCAATTTCTACTTTTTTATTGTCCTTGAGGGGCTGTTTTTCAGGGTGGGAGAAGATTCACTTCCTTAGTTTAGGGTGAAGACGGCAGTTATGAGATGGGTTAAGGTTGCTGGCCAACAGGACAGGGCAGTTCCACAATGTTAGTGCCTTACGAGCAGGTAGGGCAATTTCTTCTTTCTTATTGCCCTTCAGGGGCTGTTTCCCAGGGCGGGAGAAGATTCACTTCCTTAGTTTAGGGTGAAGATGGCAGTTATGAAATGGGTTAAGGTTGCTGGCCAACAGGACAGGGCAGTTCCACAATGTTAGTGCTTTACAAGCAGGTAGGCCAATTTCTTCTTTTTTATTGTCCTTGAGGGGCTGTTTCTCAGGGCAGGAGAAGATTCACTTCCTTAGTTTAGGGTGAAGACGGCATTTATGAGATGGGTTAAGGTTGCTGGCCAACAGGACAGGGCAGTTCCACAATGTTAGTGCCTTACGAACAGGTAGGGCAAACAAAGTGTGTACACCAGAGCCGTGGACACACAGCAACCAAGGGAATGACCGTTGTTTAAACATATAACTATAACAGATAGAGCCATGTTTTTAAATTTGAAGTAATTCAAAAAGTTAACCTTTCATCAAGAGGTGGAGATATCATTACACAAACGGAGTTTATAGAGTATAAATGGATTTCATTATTGAGAGCTGATATATACTTGGCTTAAATGCTACTGTTAGCATTAAGCCAGTGTTAAAGTTTAGCTATAACAGACTGCAATAAATGTGCGTGCATGTATATATAAAGTATACTGCGGTGGTGGTGCTGTGGTAATGTTGTCGCCTCACAGTAAGACGTCCTGTTCGATTCTCAGCTACAGCGTCTTCTGTGTGGAGTCATGCATGAATGGGCGTACCTTCGTTGAAGGTTGTGCATCAGGGCTGGCAACGTAAAAAATCTACTGCCAATCATTAGTGGACCGGAGTTCCGCTGTGGCAACCCCTAACTGGGAAAAGCCGAAAGACACAACAATATATATATAAAGTGAGGTGTTCTATGGCTGCGCTAACAGTTTTTATCCATTTTTTTATTTTTGTAATGAATTTTCTGTATATATTTGATGGTTTTAATCAGCTGTGGTAATTAGATAATTACTTAGAGTATTAAATAGGGTCCAAAATAACTGTTTAACTTTTTACATCGAAGAAGAGCAGTTTTGCTTGAAAACTTTGTGAAGATTAACATTCGACAGTTTTGAGCAGTCTTGTCCTTCCTTTGTTGCTTTTTGGAATTCTTATATGTGGGAAAGACATGTTCAGATGTTGTACCTGTTTTTTGTTTTAGTTCACTTTCATTTTTTAGGCAACTAGGAAAAGTGTCCGATATATACCTTCTCTTGCTTATTTTAAACAAGCTTATACTGTTTTTTCAACTGTTTGCTGCATTTTATAGTATCTGCACTTAAAATTTTACCTGGTCGAAAATTAATCGAAAATCTGTTGTTTGTTTGTTTAATTTAACTATTGAGGCTGCCCACTAAAGTGTGCTAGCCTGTGTAACTTATTTATTGCTGCCTTCTGTATTTCTGGGTGTTTTCTATCTAAAAACAAAAAAACAAAAAAATAATCCTTGTTTTCCCGCCTCTCCTCGACTAGTTTAGACCAGTTTACAGGCTTTGCTGTATTCTGGGCTATGGTGTAGTTCCTGTGTTGTCCATTACCTTACTTGGATAAGAAGGAAGTTTCTTTGCTCATCAGTGGGAGTGAGGAGCCTTGAGCAGCCTATCTGTCCCTGAAGGAGTGACCTCAGCACAAGAGCTGTAGTAATTGGTTGTTTTGGACCATTTCTAGCTCTTTTGAAGTTCCCTGTTTAAAATCCGCATTAGTGTGGCTTTGCGCGATTGTGTGCATAGCACAGTGCCAGTTAAACAGGGTTATACTTTTTCTGGCTCCGCCAAGTCTGCTCTTCAAATTTTCCCTTAGAAAGCTCTACTCTTAGAATAACCAGTCTACTCGTTATATTATAAGCATAGCACTTGTTCTCTAAGCTACTCTTCTAAGCAAGCACTCTCAAACTCAAGTAGCACTACATCCACCTACCACCCCAACCACTTCCCTTAAAGGCACAGCACTCTCTTATAATATTCTAGCATGTCGAGTGGTAGATTGCTAGCATCTTCTCCTGCTCAGCTGGTTAATCTGGGAATCTTGAGACAATGCTATAATTGTCTCATGTACACAGACAACCCTCTCCTCCTCCCAACAAACACAAATACATGTGAGAGATGCAACTATATAGCCAAACTGGAGGCTGAACTCTCTCAACTCAGGACTGGCAAGACCAGACAGGAGGAGAAGGTAACCACACACACAACAAACCCAGTCACACATAGACCTACCCCAACTGCAAATCAAGCACATAATAACACAAAAACATACTCAGAGGCTCTATTAAAAAACTTACCAAAACAACAGAGGCTCCCAAAGCAGACACCCAAAAATCCACCACCTCAAAACATAACACATGCAACACATACTTCAATAAATCGGTGTGTCAATAAATCACAGCCCTTAAGGCCTAACACTATGCCTGATACACTAGTGATAGGTGACTATATAGTCAGACACACTGACATCCCACTTACCAGGCTGAGCAAGGAGAGTGTAACGGTAAGCTGCCTATCGGGGGCTAGGATCCGCCATATAACACACGCTCTCAGGTCACTCAAAAGCACGTACAAATATGACTCTGTCATTGTCCATGCCGGCGTGAATGACCTGAGACGCACTCCTGGACTACATGAAAAGAGACATTGAGGAGCTCTCTGATTATGTAGCCCAGGCTGGTATGACCCTGACCCTGAGCAGCATCCTGCCCTCACCAAGAATGATGCCAAAATACAAAGACAAGATGATCAGCTTTAATAATTGGCTCAATTAATGGTGTCATTCTAGGGGGATCCAATGTATGTCTGCTTGGGATGACATGCTGGACAAGCCACGCTGCTTCATAAGGGACGGCTTGCACCTGTCACCACTGGGCTTCCGGATATTGACTAAGGCTCTTGCCACCCCCATAGTGCCTTTTTTAGGCAAGGATCAAAAGACGAACCCACCTCCTTAGAAAACAAAAATGGAAAAAATTAAGGGTAATGCTGCTCAACGCCAGAAGTCTAAATCTCAAGATGCAGGCTCTCGAAGCACTCCTCAGTATGGAGAACATCGATGTCTGCGCTGTAACCGAGACCTGGTTCAAGGCTCCTGAGAGCATCCCAGCGCTACCAGGCTTTACCTCGTATCATGCTTTTCGGCCCCAAAACTCAGGCCGAACCACAAAGGGAGGGGGAGTGTCCATATTCATCAAGGATACCCACACCTCCAGGTTAGTGGCAACTCATGAAGCATCGGAGACCATCCAGGTGCAGCTAACCATAGGCAAAACTGCTATACAACTGGTTGCATGTTACAGACCACCCTCCCAATCTCAAGAAGCCCACTCAGCCTTCCTGAAGACATTGGAAGATATGAATGTCTCACCAAATACCATCATATTGGGAGACTTCAATTAGCCTAACATAGACTGGGTGCACTATTCTAGCCCTAACACCCTAGCCCAAAGGTTCCTGGAATTCATAAACTCAAATGCAATGGAACAGCTAGTCACCTCTCCCACAAGGGGGGATAATATACTAGACCTGATCATCACAAACATGGGGACAAAATGCTCCACACTGGAAGTATTGCCCTCACTGGTGAGATCTGATCACAAACTAATCACCCTGGATATACATATACCACCTCCACCCCCAGCACATAAGACTACAGTGAGAAACTTCTCAAAAGCCGACTTTACACTTCTCAAGACTGAGATGGTATCATTTAAGCCCACAGGGCTAATGGAAACCACATCCCACAATACTGAATCCTACACAAATGCTTTCTACGGACATCTCCAAGAATGCATGGATCGTGCAATCCCAAATAAAACCAAGACCTTCTCCACCAAAGGAAAGCGTCCTGTCTGGTGGACCCCAGCCATAAACAAATTGTATAAAAAAAGAAGGAAGCTACTGCAAGACAGAGCAAAATCCCATAAAGGTAAGGCATCTCTGATCAGCACTAGTAGAAAGCTACGTTCTCTCTTAAAAATATCCAAGGCCAACTTTGAGAGAAAAATCGCCAAGGACACTAAAGATAACCACAAGGCATTCTTCAGTTATGTTAGAAACCTGGGCGGAAACACTCAGATATGCTCAGAGTTAGTACACAACGACAAATAATTTACCGAACCCACAGATATTGCCAACATTCTGGCAGACAGGTTCAGTGCAAATTTCTCCCCTCCCTCACCTCCAAAAGAAGAAATACTCATCCCAGCTGAATGTAACCTCCCTGTCATCTCTGATGTCCAGGTGAGAACCGCCCTCAGCAAAGCAAAAAACACAGCATCTATAGGACCTGATGGTATCCCCAGCTGTGTGATATGTGAACTCCAAGAGGAGCTAAACCCGCATATAAAAATGTTATTTAACCTTAGCCTTACTGCAGGATATGTACCTGAACACTGGTGTACAGCAACAGTGGTCCCACTCCACAAGGGAGGCTCCACTACAGACCCTGGAAACTACCGCCCCATAAGCTTGACCAGCCTGGTTTGCAAAGCTATGGAAATAATTATTATGGAACTCATAAACAATGACATTGGGGACCTACAGACACTTGATCCCACCCAGTTCGGCTTTGTAAAGAGCAGATCCTGCCTTTTGAACCTGGTTGACTTTTTTGAAACAGTCACTAGAGCCATTGATGAGGGCAAGGCAGTCCATACAGCCTACCTGGACTTGGCTAAAGCCTTCAACACAATACCCCACTCGGGGATCATAGATAAGCTAAACAGCTTAAATGTAAATCCATATGTTACAAGATGGGTTGCAAACTGGCTAAAGAACAGAACCCATAAAGTCAAGATTGCGGGAGCCATGTCAGACTCAAAGCCAGTCACAAGTGGTGTCCCACAGGGCTGTGTCCTGGGACCCCTCTTGTTCGGCATTTACTTCTCAGATGTGAAAACAAACATGGGAGGGTTGTGGCTGACAAAGTTCACAGATGACTGCAAACTAGGAGCCATAGTCGATACACCAGCTGACACATACATCCTACAGAAAGGCCTCACCAAAATGGACAACTGGTGCCGGAATCATAGCCTTAAACTGAATGCCAAGAAATGTATAGTCGTCCCCTTTGGGAAAAACAAAGTACCCACAAATTATCACATAGACAGTAACCCACTGAGTACCGAAAAAGTAATCAGAGACCTGGGGACCCAAGTTGATAGTGACCTCTCATTTGACACCCACGTTGCCAAAGTGGTTAGAAAGACTTTCTACCTTGCCCACCTTATCATGAAGGGGTTCACATCCAGATCAAAGGAGGTCATCATGCCCCTGTACTCCTCCCTTATCAGGCCCATGATTGAGTACAATGCCCCATTTGGTATGTACCTCACCCGGCACTTACAACAGCTGGAGAGACCCCAGAAGTACCTCACCAAGAGGATCAAGGGTCTCCAACATATGTCATATGCTGCCAGGCTAAAGAAACTCCAGCTCTATTCAGTAGCATACCACCTGCTCAGAGGTGATCTGTGCCTGACGTACAAGGCCATGTCCAACCAGGAATTGATGGACATGCTCCACCTCAAAAAATCAAAATCCATAAGAACCACGAGAGCCAAAGATTTAAACCTCAGTACAAACATGAATAGAACATGCTGGAGGGACAGATTCATAACTCAGAGGCTTCCCATACTCTGGAACAAAATCCCAGTCCATGTTAGGCAGAGCCCCTCACTGACTCTCTTCAAGAGAAATCTTGACGAGTGGATGGGAGATCGTAGGTTTACCCGGGGTCACCCTGTGTCGCTACTTAACAGAGGCACAGTAAACTAATTTTAATAAGTAAGGGGGTCTTCAATGTGTCACTACTAGACAAAGGCACAGTATTCTAAATTTATTCTATACACCTTAGTACCCCTACATGGGGTGGCGAAAGCCACATCTCTAGGGCTAGGCTTGCAAATGCCCCAGGGCAGATAGCCTAGTACTAAACTATGAAACTATGAAACATTAATGGTTAATGGAGGGTAGAAGCTGCACAGCTCATGTTTGTAGGGGAATAAGAGAACAGGAATGGCCTGAAGCACTTTTATGTCTCAAACATCCTACATAATTAGCATGTGTGTGTGTGTGTGTGTGTGTGTGTGTGTGTGTGTGTGTGTGTGTGTGTGTGTGTGTGTATTTCAATGAGCCTAATTCACGCAGTTCTAAACCAATGATCTAAGCAAAATGATGTTTCATTAGTTTCCTGATTTAGTGAGAGTCTTATGATTAAGACTCATCAGCTTTATTCTCTCAATATTCTGGTATGAAACTGAGGTGAGAAAAGTGACTTAAAGCTCAAAACAAAGGAAAGCATTTTTTGTTCAGAAAATGTGCCATTGTATATTGTGTCATTCAATAAGCCATTTTGTGTGGATGGTTACTTCTCTTAAGGATGGGTCATTGGTTTGAGAACATTTGTCATACCTTTTCCCTCATTTGTCATAACTTTTCCCTACACCTCTTCATCTAATCATAATTAAATTACTATGAGATGTGTGAAGGTCTATTGCTGTATTTGTGTTTCTCTCACTAATTAAACTTGAGCTGACTTCCATGTATGCCAGCATGTAAATACAGACAATGCTGCAGCACTATGCAATACTGCCTTAAGGAGTTCTACCCTAGAACTGTTACATTTAATTTATTTGCCTGTTTCTTTGTTAGCCTTTTTAGACCTGTCATAATCAAGGACCAATCTCTGAAGATGATGAAGGATGACTTATTAGGTTAACAACTTATTCATAATCAGACGGTTCAGACTGAGGCTAGGGAAACTGTATATAGGGCTGGAGGATTAGAGGCTGTACACCCCCATGCCACACTGTCAAGGGAAGATACTAGAGGAATGCCTTTGGAGACGGGGAAGTATAATTCTGGAGAGGAATCACCTGCATGTTTTCATGTCTCCTTGTTAACCATCTCATACCCCTTTTGCTGTTTTGCTGTGTTGTCTCAATGCTGTGCTTGTGGAGTCATTAACAAGGTCTCTGTACTGGATTGTAAGGATATAAACAGAGGATTTGGTTTCATATGTATAACTAACATGAAGAAATAAAGTCAAACAGTATAAAAAGAATTACAAAAAATGAAAACAAAGCCATTTTGGAAAGTTTTTATAAAATCATTCACTGAGTTGATTTCTTTCATAAATGCAGCACATTTTCCATCAACTACAAACATAAATTTCTTCACTTCACACGTAATAGTTACCAGACTAACACATAATAGAGATGATTATGATCTGGTGTCCGATCATAACCGGCTTATTATGTATTTGAGACATGGATGCCAGTAAATTCATCTCAACAGCAAAGATTGAGAGGTGAATATTGGCATCCATATTAAGAACACATAATAAAGGGTTATGATTGAAGACCTGATCATAATTCTTTGTAGTGCTTGAAACTTTATCTGTTCCATGTACTAGTAGTTACAAAAAAGTGCTAAGTGTTTTGCTGTCTTTCAAAGCCATAAAACACTTAGACAGCAGTGTCAGAAAGCCAGAGTACTAGATTTTCTTCTGTTAAGGAAAGTTGGGAGCAAATTGCTGGAACAGGCAGCAGGCAGAAAGAAATGTGTTTTGTACTACAAGTATTACACTACAACTTATAGCTTATATTAAATGGATGTGTTGCATACTACAAGTATCACACTACAATTTATAGTTTATATTACATGGATGTGTTTTATACTTAAAGTATTATATAAGTTATAGCTTATATTACATGGATGTGTTGTATACTACAATAATTCCACTACAGCTTATAGCATGTATTACATGGATGTGTTTTATACTACAAGTATTACACTACAACTTATAGCTTAGATTACGTGGATGTGCTTAATATTACAAGTATTACTAAAGCTTGCAGCTTATATTACATGTGTGTTTCATACTACAAGTATTACACTACAGTATATAACTTATATTGCATGGATGTGTTTTATACTACAAGTGTTACAACAATTTATAGCTTATATTACATGGATGTGTTTTAAACTGCAAGCATTATACTACAACTTATAGCTTACATCACATGGATGTGTTTTATACCAAAAGTATTTCTACAACTTATAGCCTATATTACATGGATGTATTTTGTGTTACAAGTATTACACTAAACTTATAGCTTATATTAAATGATTATGTCCTGTATAACAAATAAGTAAATGCATTAGTTTACATCTTGTATATCCAATGTTATAAATATTTAAATGCATGCATTTGGAATTTGTACCTGTTTTACTACCATAGCATCTTTGAAAATTGGAACGCTTGTTCTGTTGAGAAAACAGAAGTTCAAAACTCATTACCACAAATCTAGAAGTGTAATCTTTAGAAATTACAGTGATGTTTGAAACTCAATGTTATACATTTAAAAAGATGCTTCCCCCACCCTGTAGGTTTGTATGCTCTGTAAGATTGCTGTGCCTCAATCTTTGGACTTAGTTTTTCCCTGTAATCACATTTAAATTCTTGTGATTCCAAGAATCTCATTTATGGCACTTGAACATACGATGGGAAATTGTTCTGTTGATCTTGCTAGGAATATCTGATAAAAAAGTACACCTCCATTTACATTTTTTGTTGTTGCGTTTTTTTTTTTTTTTTTTTTTTGCAAGTTGCTTTTCCTCATATCCAATTACAGTTTCGTTATCATTGTAGCAGTCATTACTTCATGAAAAAGTAAGTAATATTCTAGAATGTAGAATTTTTAACATAAGGATTCTTTAACTACCAGTAAGTCATTTCTGGGATGTAAGGGAAAATGGTTGAATCTGAATAAAAACTGGCATCAAGCCTGCTTGGGTTTGCTGATACTAATTATAGAATATCTACAACTGTGTATATTTATTTATTTTATTTTATTTTACCTGTTGTTATCCAGGTAGGAGAACACAAGCATGGAAGACTAATTTGCCATGATGTAGGACAGAGATGTGTAACATACCACAATGCAAAATGTAACCAATCAAAAGTAATACCCTGAAACAGGCATGCTTCAAGACATAAACATGGAACATGCAAATCACAAAACGCTGCTTATTGCAACAGGGAAAGCCCCCATGTATCCCATACTACTAATATGGAAGACCATAACTAATATTAACCAACTCTGAGATTGGAGTCAACAAAACAGCTGTTGACCAAACACAACATTGATATATATATATATATATATATATATATATATATATATATATATATATATATATATATATATGTGTGTGTGTGTACGTATTTGTATAAAACCATCACACACTGTACAGAGCCAAGTCACTCCAAAAGTGATGAACACAATGAAAAATGAAACACTCAAAGGAGTCCTACAATGTGATTTATTGGGAAACTCTGTTGCAGAATAGACTAGTATCTCTAAATGGTCCCAGCACTCAATGTATAGGTTCATAGGTAAGTGCTAGGCTAGCTGCCCTTGAGGGCCATTTTAAGCCTAGACAGTTTCCTTTTTGTGCTCAAATTAACCTATCTCATTTGGATAGAAATTGGCCTTACCTATCCCATGGTCAATAATATAGCAATAACCCACGCCTGGGTGTGGGTAATGCTGGATTTACCCACGGGTGGTGTGGTTTGGTCATGAGGGAGAAGCCCGAGTGGCCAAACAAAGCTAACCATGGGTAAATCCAGCATTACCCACACCCAGAAGTGGGTTATTGCTATTATACAATGACATTATTTAAGAAAAAAAATAATTACTTTTCTTAAATAATGGCATTGTATAATGCCTCCTTGCTGCCCTTCCGCAGCTGTCCGGTATTCTGCGGCAGTTCTGATGTACTGCGCATGCATATGCCTACGCAGTACATCATAGCTGTGGGCAAAAGCAATGGAGAAAGCAAGATCTCTGTTGCTTTTTACAAACTGTTTCGCTATGTTAAATGGGTTTAACATAGCGAGACAGGTTTAAAAAAAGCAATGGAGAATCTCCGTTGCTTTTTTTAAAGCTGTCTCGCTATGATAAACTCATTTAACATAGTGAGACAGTGTGAAGCAATGGAGATTTTACATTCTCCTTTGCTGTAAAAAAAAAAGTTATATTAATGGAAAAAGTCCGGGCGACCGGACCTTTTTCCATTACTATAACTCTGATTTACAACGTGCACGCTGACTAATCAGCATGCACGTTTTTGAATATTAATGGGGGGTTGTTGTATAATATGCTGTCCCTAATGACAATAAATGGGATCATACCACATGTGCATGGGATAAAGCACTTAGGGGCCGCCTCTGTCCATTAGTAGTAGAGAGGGCAGTCCTCATGTAAATTTTCTGTTTCCCATCCATGGATCCAAGTTGTGCTTGAAAATGGAAAGGGATGAACTGTTTTTATGTGGATGGGCAGTCTGTTTCAGAGCAGTGCTATCCTCTGTGAGATATACCTGCCCCTCCAAACCATTCTGTTGATGTTGCAGGAGAGGTTTAGTTCCCTAGACTGACTATTTCTGATGCCATTTGACTTGCTTATGTGCAGTAAATCCATCAGTAATGGCTTGAAGGCCTTGTATGCCAGACACAGGTCACCTCTTATACCAGGTATAGTGATAGGGCTTTGAGTCAGTATATGTAGGGCATGTTGTTTAGGCCTTGTATCCTTTTAGTAAGGTATTGCTGTGGGCGTTCCAGTTATTGCATGTGTCTGGACAGATATATGCCAAAGGGGACATTATATTCAATGATTGGCCTAATGAGGGCTGAGCAAAGGGGAACAATGACATCCCAAGATGAAGACACAATCCCTTTGTTTATAAGCTGTACAACACAGAAGGTCTTTCTTAAAACAGTGGGCATGATGGTCAAAAGAAGGTCTTTCTTAAAACAGTGGGCATGATGGTCAAAAGTTAGGTCACTGGCCACGTAAGTTCCCAAATTCTGAACAGATGGGTCCTCTCTCAGGGGCATATTGTTAATGTTGTCGTTTCCTGGGATAGATGACTTTCCAAAGGATACAGTAATGTATTTTTTTGGCATTTAGTGTAAGTCCATGATTTAAGCACTAGTTATTTATTTCGGACAAACCTTCCTGCAGGATGGCAACGTCATCTGAGGATTCAGTGACTGCTCCCAGCTTGAGGTCATCTGCAAACTAAGTCAGCCAGAGCCCTTTGGTATTTGCTTTTATTTTAGGAAAAATAAATGTCAAACATATACCCTAATTCCCATCATGGAACAGGAAATAAACAGAACATTTTAAAAAGCATGTAAGCATTGAAATAGCACACACACACACACACACACACACACACACACACACACACACACACACACACACACACACACACACACACGCACACACACACACACACACACACACACACACACACACACACACACACACACACACACACACACACACACACACACACACACACACACAAGTATTACAGAACAAATTTCATATGAGCAAGTGAAAAACACATGAGAATGAAACTAAATATGACTATACATATATTAGTAAATGTAGTATATTCCTGCAAACATATACAATATCAAAATATAAGCAATATTTCAGTTGGTAGCGTTCATTTAATGCAGAAGAAAACAATGAACCTTTCATTACAATCCAAAATTGTTCTTTTTCATCTAGAATCTTTTGAAAACATGGGTCATTATTAAAAAGATAACATTATCGGTATCCATAAAAAAAAACTGAGCCTGAGGATGCAAAGTAAATGTCTCACCCAGCTACACTGCTACACTGTTTTTTTATACCTGATATCTTTTAAATGGGCACTGATATGTTTTTTTAACATTCTAGAGGTCTTCCCTACATATGCAGCAATGCATGAGCACAGAATAATGTAAATGACCCTTGTACATGTGATATAATGATGAATATCAAAGCATCTAGAGATATTTCTAGTGAAAAAATGTGTGCCAGTAATAAGCTTGTTACACTGTATGCATTTACCACATCTAAAGCAACCAGATTTATTTGAAGTCCCTGAACTGCGCACATATTGTGTTTCACCATATTTATTTTCCCCAGTAGTTTTTATACTTATAATCTCCAATATTCTTGCAAAATAATTCCGTTTTTATGTTCTTTCCAAACCTCAACACATAAATTAAAGAACAAAAATCTCAAACTCTTTATACTAGTAATAACAAATATAACAGACACTTGTGGCTTCAGAGATCATGGCACATTTTCTATTAATAAGAACTCCTGTATAGTTTCCATGCACTCATTGAATACATTAAATAAAGTCCCCTCATCAGTTATTAACCCAGCTGACTTTTACCACAGTTTTGAAGAAAATGCATCTGGTTAGAGCAAAGAGCCATAAAAATACAATTAGGACATGTATAGACTTTCCCATGATGTTTCCTTCCTTGCCGGGTCTTGTAGCACAATTTACTACCCACTCAGACTGTGTGCAACTAAAAGATTTTCATAAATTATATACAGTAAAACCATTTGAATAAAACCTTAACTTAATGACCTTTACTTTATGAAGGCAACCAAGCTGTCTCTTTACCAGAGTATACTCCCAGTTGTCTTCTGCCCAGCTAACTCAATTACTGATGGTCATTGAAACTTATGGCAGCTTTCCCTTTCCCCATAATATGACATACACACTTCCTTACCTATAGTGATTTATATTCTTTTTGCAAACATTTCATTTTTTAAAAGTCATCAATGATCCTTCCTCCTCATACACTTCATCTACATGCTCCTCACCTACCTGACCCTAAGCAGGACGTCTCTCACTTCTGGCTTTGCCCTACACGTCCCCTTTTTCTATCATTTCCTTTGCAACAATAACAACTAACATCATTAGGGGCTGGGCATGTCTCTGCACTTTAAGTATGGATGCGTGAGTAATAAAAACAGGTCTTTAACAAGACTGTTACTGCTCACATTAGTTCATTCAAATCACCTGCATTCGTACCTACAACCATACCTCTCAACTGTCCACATTTTTGCAGAATGTCCAGATTTGTCCCTCACAGTTTTTGTCTGTTCCTCATAAAATTTGTGGTTTTCTCGCAAATCATTTTGACCTGAAGACTATGAATAATAATAGACATTTGAGTTTCAGACTTCATAGCTTTAGAAAATGCATGTTAATACAAAACCTTTATTCTAACAATTTTCTAAGTTCATAAGAGCAATTTTTAAAATCTGGCTCTATTTCTGGATCTTTGCCTTCCCGTTATTTTTGGACTTTTCCAGATTTCTTATGTTAAGAAATCGAGAGATATGCCCACAACTCCCTCCTCATGTCTCTCTAAACAATACCCGTGAGCCTGGGGGAGCATCAGTGCCAAACTGTGTAGGGTATAAAAATACCTGTATAGTGATCTATGTATGAAGATCCTAAATTGTCTCAATTTACTAGCATATCCGAGGGCTAAAACTATTTGCTCCCAATCAGTATTACTCAAGGGAATATCTAGGTTCTCACTGCATCATTTTCTCACTTTCACATGCAGTTTATTTTCTAAGTCTAATATTGTTCGAGATACATGACCCAGCACCCTGTTTATTCTTACAAGGTCAGACCTGGCTTTTACAATAAAGTTCACAAGAGCTGGTTGGATGCACCCTGTTTATTCTTACAAGATCAGACCTGGCTTTTACAATAAAGTTCACTAGAGCTGGTTGGATGCACCCTGTTTATTCTTACAAGGTCAGACCTGGCTTTTACAATAAAGTTCACAAGAGCTGGTTGGATGCACCCTGTTTATTCTTACAAGATCAGACCTGGCTTTTACAATAAAGTTCACTAGAGCTGGTTGGATGCACCCTGTTTATTCTTACAAGGTCAGACCTGGCTTTTACAATAAAGTTCACAAGAGGTAGTTGGATGCTACCATTGCCATAGCTCACGTTTAACTCTCTTAACTCTTGCATCAAACCCGTATAGTTGATACAGTCATCCTCCTGTAATTGAATAACTTTTTCAATTCTTCCCATGACTTGATGTCCCCTTGTCTTGTTAGCTGTTCCCAAACCCTTTTATTTCTTCCCTCCAAATGCATGTGGCTTTTTCACATTCATGCCCTCTTTATCTTGCCTGAAACCCAAAGGTGAAACCTCACAAAGCCAGGGTTTCATTTCTGCTCCCATTAACATTTTCTCCACAGTTTTCTTTTGATAACTCCAAGGTCTAGCCTCTGCAGCCTGCACTTCCAGTGCCTTCCATACTCCTAGGAAATGTTCATTATCAAACCTTCCTATGCCAGCATCATACTTTATTAATTTATTTGACAATATTTCATTTGCATTTCTCAGCTGAGTGACCTTATGATATAGCTCCAAATCTGGCATGCCTACTCTTCCCTTTTTCTTTAGTTAGGAGTAGCTTGTCACACTCCACCCCCTTTCTTTTTTCCCCAGTAGTTTTTCAGCTCTCTAGTGATTCTTTTTGGTATACTTTCCCCCAGGTAATATCAGTATGCCTGCCCAGTGCATAATATCAATGGCATGATTTATTCCAGGTAATATCAGTATGCCTGCCCAGTGCATAATATCAATGGCATGATTTATTCCAGGTAATATCAGTATGCCTGTCCAGTGTATAATATCAATGGCATGATTTATTCCAGGTAATATCAGTATGCCTGCCCAGTGTATAATATCAATGGCGTGATTTATTTCAGGTAATATCAGTATGCCTGCCCAGTGTATAATATCAATGGCGTGATTTATTTCAGGTAATATCAGTATGCCTGCCCAGTGCATAATATCAATGGCATGATGTATTCCAGGTAATATCAGTATACCTGCCCAGTGTATACTATCAATGGCATGATTTATTACAGGTAATATCAGTAAGCCTGCCCAGTGCATAATATCAATGGCATGATGTATTCCAGGTAATATCAGTATACCTGCACAGTGTATAATATCAATGGCATGTTTTATTCCAGGTAATATCAGTATGCCTGCCCAGTGCATAATATCAATGGCATGATTTATTCCAGGTAATATCAGTATGCCTGCCCAGTGTATAATATCAATGGCATGATTTATTCCAGGTAATATCAGTAAGCCTGCCCAGTGTATAATATCAATGGCGTGATTTATTCCAGGTAATATCAGTATACCTGCACAGTGTATAATATCAATGGCATGATTTATTCCAGGTAATATCAGTATACCTGCACAGTGTATAATATCAATGGCATGATTTATTCCAGGTAATATCAGTATGCCTGCCCAGTGTATAATATCAATGGCATGATTTATTCCAGGTAATATCAGTAAGCCTGCCCAGTGTATAATATCAATGGCGTGATTTATTCCAGGTAATATCAGTATGCCTGCCCAGTGTATAATATCAATGGCATAATTTATTCCAGGTGATATCAGTATGCCTGCCCAATGTATAATATCAATGGCATGATTTATTCCAGGTAATATCAGTATGCCTGCCCAGTGTATAATATCAATGGCATGATTTATTCCAGGTAATATCAGTATGACTGCCCAGTGTATAATATCAATGGCATGATTTATTCCAGGTAATATCAGTAAGCCTGCCCAGTGTATAATATCAATGGCATGATTTATTCCAGGTAATATCAGTATGGTTGTCCAGTGTATAATACCAATGGTGTGATTTACTCCAGGTAATATCAGTATGCCTGCCCAGTGCATAATATCAATGGCATGATTTATTCCAGGTAATATCAGTATGCCTGCCCAGTGCATAATATCAATGGCATGATTTATTCCAGGTAATATCAGTATGCCTGTCCAGTGTATAATATCAATGGCATGATTTATTCCATGTAATATCAGTATGCCTGCCCAGTGTATAATATCAATGGCATGATTTATTCCAGGTAATATCAGTATGCCTGCTCAGTGTATAATATCAATGGTATGATTTATTCCAGGTAATATCAGTATGCCTGTCCAGTGTATAATATCAATGGCATGATTTATTCCAGGTAATATCAGTATGCCTGCCCAGTGTATGATATCAATGGCATGATTTATTCCAGGTAATATCAGTAAGCCTGCCCAGTGTATAATATCAATGGCATGATTTATTCCAGATAATATCAGTAAGCCTGCCCAGTGTATAATATCAATGGCGTGATTTATTCCAGGTAATATCAGTATGCCTGCCCAGTGTATAATATCAATGGCATGATTTATTCCAGGTAATATCAGTATGCCTGCCCAGTGTATAATATCAATGGCATGATTTATTCCAGGTAATATCAGTATGCCTGCCCAGTGTATAATATCAATGGTATGATTTATTCCAGGTAATATCAGTATACCTGCCCAGTGTATAATATCAATGGCATGATTTATTCTAGGTAATATCAGCATGCCCGTCCAGTGTATAATATCAATGGCATGATTTATTCCAGGTAATATCAGTATGCCTGCCCAGTGTATAATACCAACTGTGTGATAAACATTATTACTGTCTGTAGCTTGCTGCCATAATCCATAAACATTAACTGCCATTTCCTCAATTTACAGATTATAGATGCAAATGTATTCTCTAGCCACTTGCTTTACATCCCGTTTAATGCATATTCTAACATACTTTAACATTACATGATCCCACAGATGAAGGTAGGACTGTGGCATATCAAAGGAAGGGGCATAATTTGTCACTATTTCTCTAGTTTTAGATGCACTGACCTTGTACCCTAACAACCTGCCAAACAGTCATAACTCACTATAGGATAATCTCACATCTTTCTCCAGATATAATAGGTATGTTAGTATGCCAACTGCAAACAGCACAATCTTCTCCTGCAAATTTCACAATGAATAGCCCTCTAGTTCATATTTTCTGGCCTTCTCTGCCAGAAGTCTCCAAGTCCAGAACAAACAGGAGTGGAGAATGAGGACACTCCGGTCATGTGCCCCTTGTTAAAGTTATTGTACCCAACATCCATCCGGTACATTAGCAGTGTTCTGGTTATATAATCAAAGTTCTGCCTTTCATGCATAAAGCCTCATTAATTTGAAGTTATTAGCATATTAATCACTATAGCTACCCTTTTTGTCTTTATGGACATAAACATCTTATAGCCGTCGTTTATTATAGATAAGGGCAGGTATACGCCTGGGTCAGACTGATGCTTGCCTTCATTTGGAATAACTACAAGTACATCTCTATGCCAAGATGGTGGTTTCTCTGCACCTCAGGATTATATTATAGAGCCCCCCATATCCATAGTATTTTTTTTGCCATCTTTCATATTTCCACTGGAATACTATCTGAACCAGGTGTTTTCTTCATCTTCTTATTCTTCACAGTCTCCCATATTTCCTCAGCTGTGGACTGCAGACCAGCAATAACATCCGAATGGTTGTTAGTGTATCTTCCATGTCCTGTATTTTTTGTTGTTAGTGGCAATATGATCTGCCAGTGTACCACTGATTTTAACTGTCTCTGTGTAGATCTGATCTGTTTTGGCTTCCCAGGTCTGTGGCCCACTCTCATGCTGTATCTCCACTATGTTTACCATGGCCCACTGGTTTACTTGGTCCACTTTACCCTGTTAGGAAGACAGCTCTATGCTGTCCCTATTTTTCATTTTCTATTGGATTTTCCACTTGTTTGCAACTTTTTTGATGACATTAACATTTGGGCTAATCTTAATCAGACAAAGGGGCAGTTTTTAACTTGCATTTTTAACACATTCACTGTGGGTGGGTTGGAGCACTAACTTTCAAAGGTGTAACATCACATCCTCATTGAGGAAGTTATAAATCTAACCTTAATCCCCTCATATTTCCCACTAGTTAGTGTGATCATTGAATGCAATGCTGCACATGATGCATATCTTACCAACCACGTATCCTAGTTTGAAAAACTCATTCTTTCCTAGCCAAAGACTAGGCTTCATAAGCTATCCAGGTGGATTAAAAAGTGACCAAGAGAATCAAAAGACTAGGCTTCATAAGCTATCCAGGTGGATTAAAAAGTGACCAAGAGAATCAAAAGACTAGGCTTCATAAGCTATCCAGGTGGATTAAAAAGTGACCAAGAGAATCAAAAGATGAGGCTTCATAAGCTATCCAGGTGGATTAAAAAGTGACCAAGAGAATCAAAAGACTAGGCTTCATAAGCTATCCAGGTGGATTAAAAGTGACCAAGAGAATCAAAAGACGAGGCTTCATAAGCTATCCAGGTGGATTAAAAAGTGACCAAGAGAATCAAAAGACGAGGCTTCATAAGCTATCCAGGTGGATTAAAAAGTGACCAAGAGAATCAAAAGATGAGGCTTCATAAGCTATCCAGGTGGATTAAAAAGTGACCAAGAGAATCAAAAGACTAGGCTTCATAAGCTATCCAGGTGGATTAAAAAGTGACCAAGAGAATCAAAAGATGAGGCTTCATAAGCTATCCAGGTGGATTAAAAAGTGACCAAGAGAATCAAAAGACTAGGCTTCATAAGCTATCCAGGTGGATTAAAAAGTGACCAAGAGAATCAAAAGACGAGGCTTCATAAGCTATCCAGGTGGATTAAAAAGTGACCAAGAGAATCAAAAGATGAGGCTTCATAAGCTATCCAGGTGGATTAAAAAGTGACCAAGAGAATCAAAAGACTAGGCTTCATAAGCTATCCAGGTGGATTAAAAAGTGACCAAGAGAATCAAAAGACTAGGCTTCATAAGCTATCCAGGTGGATTAAAAAGTGACCAAGAGAATCAAAAGACTAGGCTTCATAAGCTATCCAGGTGGATTAAAAAGTGACCAAGAGAATCAAAAGATGAGGCTTCATAAGCTATCCAGGTGGATTAAAAAGTGACCAAGAGAATCAAAAGACTAGGCTTCATAAGCTATCCAGGTGGATTAAAAACTGACCAAGAGAATCAAAAGACGAGGCTTCATAAGCTATCCAGGTGGATTAAAAAGTGACCAAGAGAATCAAAAGACGAGGCTTCATAAGCTATCCAGGTGGATTAAAAAGTGACCAAGAGAATCAAAAGACTAGGCTTCATAAGCTATCCAGGTGGATTAAAAAGTGACCAAGAGAATCAAAAGATGAGGCTTCATAAGCTATCCAGGTGGATTAAAAAGTGACCAAGAGAATCAAAAGATGAGGCTTCATAAGCTATCCAGGTGGATTAAAAAGTGACCAAGAGAATCAAAAGACTAGGCTTCATAAGCTATCCAGGTGGATTAAAAAGTGACCAAGAGAATCAAAAGACTAGGCTTCATAAGCTATCCAGGTGGATTAAAAAGTGACCAAGAGAATCAAAAGATGAGGCTTCATAAGCTATCCAGGTGGATTAAAAAGTGACCAAGAGAATCAAAAGACTAGGCTTCATAAGCTATCCAGGTGGATTAAAAAGTGACCAAGAGAATCAAAAGACGAGGCTTCATAAGCTATCCAGGTGGATTAAAAAGTGACCAAGAGAATCAAAAGACGAGGCTTCATAAGCTATCCAGGTGGATTAAAAAGTGACCAAGAGAATCAAAAGACGAGGCTTCATAAGCTATCCAGGTGGATTAAAAAGTGACCAAGAGAATCAAAAGACGAGGCTTCATAAGCTATCCAGGTGGATTAAAAAGTGTGTTACTTTTTAGTCTTGATAAGACTCGAACATGGAGATCTTTGTCTTACCTTCTATGCTATTAAAACTCTATTTAGTGGATTTTCTGTATCTCAGAAACACTGTTAATGTTAGCAACACTGTCTCCAAAGCTTTCAACTTACATTGTTACATGAATAAGATGCCCTGGTTAGATAGATTTCTTCCCCAAAGGATTCCCTACCTGTGGAATCAATTTACCTAGCAGGTCTAATGTGTAACACTTTAGCTTCCTTCAAGTTAATTCTTAATGATTAGATAGGCTCACTTCAGTTTACTGCAGTTTTGGTAGCATGTCCCTCATCAAGAAAGAAGGTAAACCTAGTGACTATGCTTCCAAGAGCACATGGCTAGGCTATATATGGTAGGTCAAACCACCAGCCTGGTACTAACCTATGAACCTATGACCCTGTCACCAAAATATGCACTCAAATTCATAACTCCATAGTCAATCTTTAGTGATGACCCAACAATTTTATAATCAAAGAGAACTATTTTTTTTCTAAAAAAATATTGCATTTCTATACATTAGAGGTAAGGTTATTATCTCTGCATCAAGAGTGTGGCATAACCAGTCTCTCTTGCACTTGGAGTTTTTGCATAGTTTTAATCCACTTTTTTTCAGAGAAAAGCATTCTGAATCAATAAAACATAGTGCACGTCCTTGTAGAACACCACTGGTCACACTGGTATGTTTAGATAGGATTCCACCTGTTTTCAGTTCATCTGATTATGAAGCAATTGGTGTTGAATGTTTTGAGTTTACATCAGATTCCACAGGGAGAGTATTGTAGAAGGTCTTTGCCATAAGTGCATATGCTACAGGAACAATAAATATTTCATCCATAATACATGGGTCACTCCACAGCAAGTACAAATATGACACAGTCATTGTCCATGCTGGTGTGAACGACCTGAGACGTACCTCCCTGGACTGCATGAAAAGAGACATAGAGGAGCTCTCTGATTATGTAGCCCAGGCAGGTATGACCCTAACCCTGAGCAGTATCCTTCCTTCACCAAGAATGATGCCACAATATAGAGACAAGATGATCAGCTTTAACAATTGGCTTAATGTCTGGTGTCATTCAAAGGGGATCCAGTGTCTGTCTGCCTGGGATGACATGCTTGACAAGCCACGCTGCCGCAAGGGATGGCTTGCACCTGTCACCCTGGGATTCCGGATATTGGCTAAGGCTCTTGCCACCCCATAGTGCCTTTTAGGCAAGGCTCAAATTCTAAACCTACCACCCTAGAAAACAAAAATGGGAAGAAATTGAGGGTAATGCTGCTCAATGCCAGAAGTCTAAATCTCAAAATGCACGACTCGAGGCCCTTCTCAGTATGGAGAACATCGATGTCTGTGCTGTAACTGAAACCTGGTTCAAGGCTCCTGAGAGCACCCCGCACTATTAGGTTTTACCTCATATCATGCTCCGCCCCAAACCCGGACCACTCCACAAAAGGAGGGGTGTATCCATATTCATAAAGGATACTCACACCTCCAGGTTGGTGGCAACGCATGAAGCTCGGAAACCATCCAGGTGCAACTAACAATAGGCAAAACTGCTCTACAAATTGTAGCATGCTACAGGCCACCCTCTCAAACTCAGGAACCCCACACAGCCTTCCTGAAGACACTGGAGGGTATAAATGTATCTCCAAACACCATCATATTGGGTGACTTCAACTACCCGAATATAGACTGGGAACATTACTCAAGCCCTAACTTTCTAGCCCAACGGTTCCTGGAGTTCATAAATTAAATGCCATGGAACAGCTAGTCACTGTTCCCACGAGAGGAGAAAATATACTAGATCTCATTGTCACAAACATGGGGACAAAATGCTCCACACCGAAGTATATCCCTCATTGGTGAGATCTGATCATAAACTAATCTCACTGGAAATCCACATCCCCCCACCCCAAACAAAAGACCATAGTGAAGAACTTCTCTAAAGCAAACTTCACACTACTCAAGACTGGTGTGGTATCCTTCAAGGCCCCTGAGTCAGAGGAAACCACAACCCAAGCTGCGGAAGCCCTTACAAATGCCTTCTATGAACACCTCCAGGACTGCATGGATCAGGCAATCCCAAATAAAACCAAGACTCTTTCCACAAAGGGCAAACGTCCAGTCTGGTGGACCCCAGCCATTAACAAACTTTACAATAAGAGGAGAAAGCTATTACATGATAGAACAAAATCCATAAAAGGGAAGTCACCCCTGATCATTATTAGTAAAAAATACGAGCACTCATAAAATCAACTAAGGCCAATTTTGAGAGAAAAATTGCCATGGATTCAAAGGACAATCATAAGGCCTTTTTCAGCTATGTTAGGAACCTGGGTGGAAACTCACAGATATGCTCAGAATTAGTCCAAAATGATACAAAATCACTGAACCCACAGACATTGCCAACATACTGGCAGACAGGTTCAGTGCAAACTTCACCCCTCTCCCCTAAAGGAGAGATAACTATCCCAGCCGAGTGTAGCCTCCCGGACATCTCAAATGCGCAGGTGAAAGCTGCTCTCTAAAGCTAAAACACAGCATCAATGGGACCGGATGGTGTCCCCGGCTGTGTGCTACACGAGCTAAATGAGGAATTAAACCCGCACATAAGGCAGCTGTTTAATCTCAGCCTTACCACAGGATACGTGCCCAAGGAGTGGCGACGGCAACTGTGGTCCCACTCCACAAAGGTGGCGCCCACGGACCCTGGTAATTACCGCCCATAAGCTTAACAAGTCTAGTCTGCAAAGCTATGGAGAGGATCATAATGGAGCTCATAAACAAAGATATAGGGGACTTGCAGACATTGGACCCGACCCAGTTTGGCTTTGTCAAGGGAAGATCATGCCTTTTGAACTTGGTCGACTTCTTCAAATAGTCACCAAGGCCATTGATGAGGGAAAGGCAGTCCATACAGCCTACCTTGACCTTGCAAAGTTCGACACAATACCCCACTCGGGTATTGTAGAAAAACTTACCAGCTTAAATGTAAACCCATATGTCACAAGATGGGTTGCAAACTGGCTTAAGGACAGAACCCACAGGGTTAGAGTTGCTGGCGCTGTGTCAGACTCCAAGCCGGTCACAAGTGGTGTCCCACAGGGCTCGGTCCTTGGCCTCTATTGTTTGGCATCTACTTCTCAGAAGTACAGGCCAACATGGGAGGACTTTGTTGACAAAGTTTGCAGATGACTGCAAACTGGGCCATAGTGGAAAGTGCATCGGACACTGATATCCTTCAGAAGGGACTCACGGAAACAGATAGCTGGTGCCAGAGCCATGGCCTGAAGTTAAACGCCAAAAATGTATAGTCATACCCTTCGGGAAAAACAAGGTAACCCCAAGCTACCATATAGGTGGCAATCCACTAAGCACAGAAGAGGTTATCAGGGACCTGGGGACCCAGGTTGACAGTGGCCTTTCTTTTGACACTCACATTGCTAAAGTGGTTAGAAAGACCTTCTACATTGCCCACCTGATCATGAAGGGATTCACATCCAGATCTAGTGAGGTCATTGTTCCCTGTACTCTTCACTTATCAGACCAATGATCGAGTACAATGCCCCATTCGGGATGTATTTCACCGACATCTGCAGCAATTGGAGAGACCCCAAAAGTTCCTCACCAAAAGGATAAAGGGACTCCAAAATCTGTCATATGCTGCCAGATTGAAGAAACTCCAGCTCTATTCAGTCGCATACCGCCTGCTCAGAGGTGACATGTGCCTGACATACAAGGCCATGTCCAACCCGGAATTAATGGACATGCTCCACCTCAAAAATCCAAATCCACCAAAACCACTAGAGCAAGCGACTTAAACCTTAGCACGGATATAAATAGGACGTGCTGGAGGGATAGATTTATCACTCAGAGACTCCCTATGCTGTGGAATAAAATCCCGGTCCATGTGAGGCAGAGCACCTCGCTGACTCTGTTCAAGAGAAATCTAGACCTGTGGATGGGAGATCGTAGGTTTACCCCGGGAATCATCTCTGGGTCACTGCTGGACAGAGGCACAACAAACTAATGGGCACAGTATTTTTTCATATAAGCGTTGCGGTAAGCCACAATAATTTGGGCTAGGCTTATAAATGCCTTAGGGCAGATAGCCTAGTATAAACCTATGAACCTATGAACCTATGACAGCTGTGAAGACTGAAGAAATGCAGAAAATTTAGGTTTGCATGACCTGCTTTTGACAAAAAACATATCGGGATGGAAAAAGAATAAAAAAAGATAACTTATACTGACCTGGACTAAACTGAAAGGTGAACATTCCGTCACCTTACACAGGATCCATGGCAGACTAATTAATATGCAGTATATGGATCCAATGCTGTCAGCATCTCCTTCTATATTAGTACACCCCCATGGCCGGCCTTAGGCATAGGCCAACTAGGCGGCCGCCTAGGGCACCAGTCTAGCAGGGGCACTTTTCCAGTATTTATTTGGTGTAGGTAGACCAGGATGGGGGCACCAGGTGATGAGTTGGGGGGTGCCGTGGAAGCCTTTTGCCTAGGGCACCAGTTGACCTAGGGCCGCTGCCTGCCATCAAAGTTCAGGTACATATCCAGATATAAGGACTGCATTTATAAGTGTCCAGAACAGTTATTTTGAGTAGTGAATAAGAATCCATATGCTGTATTATCTTGGTCTATGGACACAGTGTTCTTTATTTATTTATTTATTTTTTATGGCATCTGTAACCATGTTAAATGTGATTGGAAAAGCTGTTGCTTTCAATAAGTGCATTGAGGGAGGTTACATCTATGACCATCCAATACAGATTTGGCTTGAGTGTCAAATCTCTTTGCCCAAATGTAAGAAATAGCATCCAGTCAGAGCAGGCTGTGTTGCCAGCTGTCAGGAACCTACACTTCCTTTGTCCATCCCTACATTATCAAGTGTGATTTCAAAATATTTTTTTTCTGATTTTGGTGGCAGTCTTTGTTGATAGGATGCCCTTGAGTTTTTCATAGCCTTTTGTTAACTGTTTATTAGCAGTTTATTCAACTCACTTGGTTTAATTATGTGAGGTGGATTTTTCTCATAACAAATTTTGTGATTTTATAATTCTACCACAGGGGTTGTTTATAAATGTACTTGAATAGTTATGGTATATTGACATATGTGTGAGAAAGGACTGGATGAATACATTGTAGAAGTTAGTCACTAAGTCTTAGATTGGTTCACAATGGGGGGTGGGTACAGAAACTTATCCCACTCTGTGGGCAAATAAGTATTTAGTTACTATGTAGTCTTCATTCATGAGGGCAATGAAGTTAGATTTGCAACAAATCAAGGTTCTTGTGGTGTTAAAGGTTAAAGGGAATGTGGTCAGAGGAATCAAGAGACTGGATAGTATGAGCAGAGAACACAAGAAGCCTGGACTGGTAAGTACTGTATCTAGGATATCAATATATCCTTAGGGAGTTTTGACCAGCTGGTCTTACTAACAAACTCCAGGAGAAGCTGTTCAAGCCCATAGTCTGAGCTGTAACTGTATCTACTGTACCTGTATCTAATGTACCTGGATCTACTGTACCTGGATCTTGGAGATCAATAATAAATTTCTTGTGACCTTTTCTGGATGTAGTAACACATTACATCATTGTCCACAAAAAAGCCTGTTTTTGACACAACACCAAAACCAAACTGGCACAAGCAGCAATCAGAGGCAAACTGCAAACAGTCCCTTTGAAAAGCTTTCTTTGTTGATGTATGTAACAGCTTTCTTTGTTGATGGATGTCCAACAAAAGTGGTTTAGTAAAAGAGAAGCAGAATAAAGCAGCTTTCATAATCTAAATTACTGATCCCTGGGACATACATCAACAAAGAAAGCTTTTCAAAGGGACTGTTTGCAGTTTGCCTCTGATTGCTGACATTACATCATTGTGTTCAGTATTACTGATTAACATCATGTTTACAATCTCTCTCCTTGTTTTTCATCATATTCTCTAATTTTAAGTATATCCCTGACAAATGAGTATGCCCCTATCTCGTCCACATGGTCAATGCAATGAAAGACCTTGAAACCAGGAATTTGATGGAAACAGAACATTTGTGTAAACCATGCTTCAGTGGTTTGATCTCCAAGTTCTCCACATGTAGAAATGTCTCTAGAGTACCTGAGAATGCCACTCACATTGTAGCTTATTCGTTTCTTGTCTGATGTTACACCTCTGGAAAAGTATTAATGGGCAGAACATTTTTGGTTTGGTACTAATACACTACACGGAGTAAGGAGAAGATGCTGCACATCTCATTCAATTGTGACATGCATTCACGACCGTGGTGACCACACCAGAATTATAATGAGTTACTATCATCCACTGGGAAACATGCAGGTGACCTGCACATCTCCTTCCATTCTGACATGCATTCAAGCCCCTGGTGACCACACCAGAATTATAACGGTTTACTGTTGTCCATGCATTTATATCTACAGAGTAGTGCTGTCCTTTATGCAAGTCAAATTGCATCAGAAATGCTCTGTCTAGGGATCTAAATGTCTTCTGCAACAGAACAGTTTGGATGGACATGCATATCTCACAGTGGATACCACTGCTCTGGAACAGACTCACCATCCACATAGAACAAAGCTCATCCCTGTCCATATTCAAGCACAACTTAGATCTATAGATGGATAATAGGAATTTTACCCCAGAAGCCCCCCCCCCCCATACTAATAATAGACAAGCAGCTCTTAAAAGCTTTATTCAATGCATGGGTCCCTTCAAATTATCAATGATGGTCATCACAATCAACACAAAGTTTATAGCATCAGAATGGATACATGTTGTCCTGTAGTTTTACAACTTCCCTTTCATGGACCTCATCAGGCCTTACATTTTTTTTAAATCCTGAGATTTAGATATTTTATCTGATTAGACCTTACAATATATATAAATAAATATAGACACATGTAAATAATGTAATAGAACAAGAAACCAAATATAAGAGACAAAATTAAAAGGGATAAAAAAGATGTAAATGCACACACACACACACACACACACACACACACACACACACACACACACACACACACACACACACACACACACACACACGCACACAGACACACACACACACACACACACACGCACACACACACACACACACACACACACACACACACACACACACACACACACACACACACACGCACACACACACACACACACACACACACACACACACACACACACACACACACACACACACACACACACACACACACACACACACACACACACACACTCGCTCATCTAATTAACCATCATAAATGTGGTTTACACAGACTGACTAACAGAACTACAGACTGACTAACAGAACTACTTATAAGGTTTAATCTGATAAAATATATAAATCTTAGGTTCTAGATAATAAAAATACTCTTTCCCCTTTTAAAAGTTATTACGAAAGTATTAACAAATAATTTAATGATTTAACAGAACATTTTTGGATATTTTTCTTAGTAAATATAAAAATATAGATAATTCTAAACTGATGAATGAAAACATAAAAAAGCTTATTAACACACATAACTATTTCAGAACTATATCATCAGGTAATAAGAAAATGTATTCATGTCAGTATTATTCATAATAGTCTTGTAGATTGTATTATTAAAAGACAAACATGGGATAATACTAAAAGGATCATTATTACATTGATTTATTATGCAAATCAGAATAAACAAGAACATGTAATGATGAGCTTAGACAAAGAAATGGCAAATCTGGAGCATCAAGAATACCAAATGGTAATGCCAGAAGCACAGACGGTGAAAAAATGCAGCTTAAGTGCCACTGCAGGTGGTTTTACCCCCTGCATCCTTCCCTGCTGTGGGGTGCCAGCCCCTTTATACTCTCCAAACTTATATTTATACTGACTCTGTGGTGACACCAACTCAAAGAAAGGAGAAATCTCCCAAAAAAGAGCAGCTCCTTTAATACAGTAATGAACACTTTGTATAGTAGTACTATTTCATTTAGGAAAACTGAAATCTTTTTGTAGCAGGAATTTACTAAACAAAGCTGCCATAAGTTCATAAGTAAGTACTAGGCTAGCTGCCCATGCAGACCATTTTAAGCCAAGCCAGTTTCCTTTTTTTGCGCTACAATTAACCTATCTCATTGGATTAGAGCTTGACCATATCCATTTCATGTCTGGTAACAGCATATTACCCCTAATGAGAATAAATGGGATCATAACATAGGTAATTTGAGGGGACACATGCACAGGATAAAGCATTTAGGAGCTGCATCTCTCCTTTAATGGTACAGGGAGCAGTCCTGGGGTAAATTTTCTGTTTCCCATCCATAGATCTAAGTTGTGCTTGAATATGGACTGAGATAAACTTTGTTTTATGTGGATGTGATGTCTGTTCCAGAGCAATGGTATCCTCTATGAGATATACCTGTCCCTCCAAACCATTCAGTTCATGTTTCAGAAGAGGTTTTAATCCCTAGACTAAGTATTTTGATGCCATTTGACTTGCCAATGTGCAGCAAATCCATCAGTAATAGGTCAGAGGATGCCTTGTATGCCTGACACAGGTCACCATTTAGCAGTCCGTAGGATACTGAGTATAGTGACACGGCTCTGAGTCAGTCCATGTAGGACATGTTGCTTAGGCCTTGTATGCTTTTAGTAAGGTATCTTTGTTGTTGTTCCATTTGTTGTGTCTGGACAGATACAGGACAAAGGGGACTTTATATTCAATGATTGAGCTAATGGGGGTGTCCAAAGTATCCTTTGTTGTTCGCTTTGGCAATGGAACCCCTAGTGAATTCAAAAGGACAAGATTAATTTAATGTGGGTATCAAGACTCATGAGAAGTTGGTTTCCAAAATATAAGCTTTTACTGATCATATATCATTAAAATGATATGAAGACAATTGTTCAATTATATAATGGTATACTATTTTGAAAATCTTTGAAGACATCTTATCTTAAATTCAGTACATATAATTCTAATTTGATATTAGTTAATTTAGACACTACAAGAAGAGTTAAATACAAAATATCCAGGTACAGTACTATATACAAGTCTGGAAAACATGTAAAGTAACTATGACTTTTTTAAAGATTGTAAAACAATATGTTCAAATCTGAATAACATGTTTATTTGAAGATAGACTAACACTAATAAAATGAGATTGTCACCCCAGTTTTCATAGTTTATGCAGATGTCCTTAATGCCACATAAGAATCATGTAAACAACACTAATAAACCCATTTTATTTTTTAGAGTACACTTAGGCATAGCAGAGGATATGTAACCAATAGTTCTGTAGCACAAAGTGTCTTGCACCAATAAGTTGGTGAGCTGATTTGCACTTTAGTGCTATGCACTAGTTCACAAGGATTCAACTTCTCCAAAGGACAGCATCTCATTGCTATGGAATTTCTGTGCCTGTAAGTAGTTCCACTGGGCTTGTAGGACAACTATGCAGCAGAGCAGCTACCACCGATTCTGCAGAGTAGTGAACAAGAGGAATACAAAAACTGGCACTGACTTCCCTGTCTTAGGACAGGCAGACACACACACATGCATACACGCACACACTCGCGCACACACACACACGGACACACGCGCACGTGGGCACACACATGCACGCACATGCACACACACACACGCACACATACATACACGCACACACTCACACACGCACGCACACACACATACACACACGGACACACGTGCACGTGCGCACACACATGCATGCACATGCACTCACACACACGCACATGCACACACCAGTGTTTACAATAGCCATTCATGCTCAGACACTGACAAACTCATGCACCGTCCCATTGTTTGCATAAACACCTAAACACACTGATATCCACACATAGCATGACTTATGATTGGGTCTTTATGCAGGGTTTAGTGGGTCAGAACTAGTCTGCACTCTTTCCTACTACTGGAAGGCATGTGTTTGTGCCACAAGAATTGGTGCATACTTAAGACCTAGGTTATCCTGCCAGGTCCTATAATTACATATATTTTCTGACTAAAAAATCCCAGATTGCTCAAGTACTATAACTGGGCCGCATGCCATGAAGGCTTTTTACACTGACCCCTCCCATGGCTTCCAACTTTTATGTCATGCTCCAAGCCTCATCCCCTAGACTATACAGTCACAATTCAAGGCAGGGAGGAGGGTCTATGAATCAGAACAGTCTTGCAAAGTATGCAAGAGAACTTGTATTGTATACTTTGTAAATAACAGTGAATACCAGCCACGGACTATAGAATCATATGGTTTAGCATCTAACTATCAAGTAATTCAGCACTGATTAGATAATTCATTCACAACAAAACAGAAAGAAATATGCAAGAAGTTAGATAATAACATATTTAAATCAGATGAGCAATATTTAAATCTGTAAATAAAATGTTAACGTTTAAAATAAATAATTTATTCTACACATAATCCCGTACATTCAGAATATATGAATGTCATCTTAATGAACTTTAAAAGTGTACATACAAATTTCTTGGTTTGAAAATGGGGATAGTGGCAATACTTCACTTTTTACATAAGGGTTGGTTGAAAGAATTGATATACGTACAAATATAGAAATGAAATCATTTTATTTACTTATTTGTTTGATTCAAAGAAACTACCATATTATCAGCAGATAATGCAATTCATAAATATGATTTAGAAGAATGTCTAATAATACAAACCATTACACAATTCTTGAACAATAAAAATACAGAATTTAGCAAAAGATTTATCCAAATTTACAAAAATATATAGCATTACATTAATTTAATGAAGATAATTTTTATCAGAGCTGCATAAAATCATTCTGTATAAAGCAATGGTTCAGCGTTCATATTTTAAATAAAAAAATAATTATTCTTAAATAGATAGAAAGATAAAACTGATATCAGCCAGTATGATTATTTCTTCCATATTTTGGAAATTTCTTACACAGAAATGACAGAACTTTGTAGTCCACCTAGAATGTGGACTAATTTCAATAATGCCTCTTAATTTCAACAATGCATCTTGTTGTTGATGTAATAAAGAAGCTAAAGGGGGACTGAAAATAAAAATGCCATGAGTGTGATCTAGTGAAAGGCTTTTGGTTTGAATTTCAAGCCTCCCTCAAGCACTGTGGTCAGATAAATTTTTAGTAAATAAGCATTTATTGCTATTTAATGCTCTTGTGTACTGTGTTTTTCATATCTGTCCACCTTTTGGTCAGGTGGCTTCTTCTTGGTCAGTAACATATGTATGGTGGGGTGAAGGGGTAGCCTACCCTGCTGCAAATTGCTAGAGGATGTGATCAGGTCTTCAGTGCATTACCAGCATTCAGAAATGAATGCTGGTATTGCATTTGTGGACAAAACTGAAGTGCTCTAGCACTCCATGTGTGGCAAAAACAGAAACAGTTGCTTGTAACATGCAGTTTGCAGCAGTTTAAAATTAAGGAAGACCTTTTTTTAAGTCAAGGAGAGTGTAGAGTGGAGTGAATGCTCCTGGCTTGCTTCTTACATTAGGAGAACAATATGGGAGAACAGATTGGAATGAATGGACCTGGTTTCCGCCTTACAGTGGGTGCTAGAAGGGTTAACTTTGTTTTATTAACAATTGTTCTTATTTTTATTTATTTGTTTGTTTTTTATGCTCCTCAGCTTAAAGTTGAGGTAGAACTGGTGCCAGAATAGAGGACGGCACTAGGAGACAGAATAGCTAACTACAGCTTTGCTCTTGGGATCTTAATTATTTTGTACTGGAAAAACTTAACACTGTTTCCTTTTGAGTCTTCTCACAAAGCTGATTTGAAGTTTTTATCTTTGAAAACAGTGTTACTCACAGCTCTGACTTCTTCAAGACGAGCATCTGAATTACAAGTTATGGTGAGGCATTCCTATCTCATTTTTCACAAAGATGGGGTTACTTTTGGTCAGGGGTTTGTCCCATGTAAAATATCTGTTTTACAATTGTGCTATATTTTTTTACTATTCATATTGGCATCACTCTGATGAGTTTATTGCTAACATTAGTTTGAGCAGTTTTCTTTTTGACGTTAGTCAAAGGAAACGTCCATCAAATAGTTCAAGCAAATTTTCTTCAGTCAAATAAGGTAAACCTCTTCTTATCAAGAAGAAAATTTGCAGGTAATTCTAAGAGGAGACATGTGTTCTACATCGAGTATGGGGTAGCACACATGATTTTGGAACTACTGGGGCTTTTGGTTGTTACTATGCAAATGAAACTCATGTCGGCTTTGACTCTATGTAGGGTTTCTAAATATATATTCTCTGTAGTGTATAACAGTGCAAATGTGTGAGCATACAAGCAAACATACCGGAATACAGACTAAATAACTAGAACCTGTCAGGTTTCCCTAGGTGTTCAGTTATCCCCAGTGTAGCTGTCATATATTTTCTAATAAAAATAATTTTAACAGTACTCATGAGTGGTCCCAGATGCTACTCAGAATCAAAGGGGCATTTTCTTGCATTTGACTCCCAGGCCAAGGGTTGCTAACTTTTCCTGTCATTACTGAGCTGCATACTTATAAGCATGACTTCTTGTTCATGTACTTTATTTAAAATTAATAATTCCTAGTAGTTAATGGAAAGATGCTTAGACATTGGCTTATGGCTAATGTTGTCCCACTTGAATTCATTGGTGAGCCTAATCTTTTTAACATCTTTACTGATTCATTTTAGCAAGCTACGCCTATTTGGATAACAAAATCTGGTGACACATATGCAAACACTGATATAATATCGACTTTACATTTAACCCTGAATTCATTCTGAAAGGAATTTTCTTTACCATTAATTTGGGTAAAGTAACACATTTCAGTGGTGGTAAAAATAAGCATTGTTTTGCAAATTATTAGAACACATTTAAGATGTTGGCTTATTTCAGTTTTTATTTGATGACCATATGACCTTTTTATCAAAATCTGTTAAACTACTCTACTGCAGATTTTTTGAAACATTAAGAGAATGTTAAAAGCAATGCTGCTTGTATAACACAACCTTATACTGAATACTGTTCTCTTTTGTACAATGAACAAAATGACTGACATTTTTCGCAAAGAACAAGGAAACTAAACTTGGGATGTACAGCTATTCTTTAGTTGTAATCGCTTTAGTTTGCATTTTTCTTTTATATTGTTAAAGGAAGACCTTTGTACATCTTACCGAGAGTTCAGTGTTTCTCTCCTCACTAAGACACTGCCCTAGGATTGTTATGATAGCTATGACACCTGTAGACTGCATTACCAGACTGCTAAGATTAATGCAATCATTACAGAAAAAGGAAATAAGTCTGTCACCCAAAGGCTTGGTTATACTTGGAATAATCTACCAAAAGAGTCTAAGTTTAGAGGTCATTAAGCAAAATATGTTGCTAATTATGGATGATACTGAATTTAATACCAGCATGGATGTTGCTAAGTTCTTGGTATTTGGATGCCTCTATACTTGATTCCATATTTTTATGAAGGGTAGACTATTTATATGACAGATATTACATGGGTAAAACTATTATGATCCCTTGGAGTTAGATTATTTAAGTATTTATCTGGTATTAGACATAGATTATGCTAAGAATACTGCATTAGAAAAGTATTTCCAGTTCTGCGGCTTGCAGTGGATAAGCTTATTTTTATGGCATTGATCAGAATAAATATTCACTAGTATTTAAAAATGTGACTTGTAATTTACAAAGCAAAGATATTTAGATTTAAACTTTGAGCTTGTATGTAGTTGAGTCTTGATAATCTGCTCAGATTAAAGATAATCATGAGTCACTGTTATTAGTGTATTGTTCAGTAACTGAACATATAAGTATGGAAGAACTTTTTGAGATTTGACTATGCTATTTTCCATATTGTCAGGCAGCATATTCATTATCATTCTTAGGTGGTTGGAATTATTCTGTTCTTTTTAAGTGGTATATAACTTTACTATTTTATCTCACTAAAGACATCTTCTGTAGATGGACTTGGACAGCTTTTTTTTGACATATTCCTGTTGCAGAAAGTGCTTTTCACAATGAGGGGCTCTTTCACATGGCACTCTTCTGAATGTTATTTTGTTGACTGATGTCTACTTTAAGCGAGGATGAGTTGCCTGTTAGCTACACTGAGGCCTGCATCTCATTATACCTGGACTGTGGATGTCACAGAAGCCACATGCTACAATCTCAGAGGCTTGCTTAGAAATATTCCTTCTGAAAGGAAACATTTAGAGCGCTTGCTACCTGAAAGCTATTTTATGTTTTTTTTTAATTTATGCATAATACAGTAAGTGAAATGGTTCAGTGTGGATCCCTTGCATGAATGATCTGGGAAATGAGGTAAAAGGATTTGCATTGTAAAATGGCAGTTTAGAGTAGCCAATGAGTTCACATGTTTTGGGGAGGTGAAAGGAAGCCAGCCCACTGTTAGCAAACACACAGGTACAGGAGTAACATGGAAACTCCATGCAGACTGTAATCAGATATCAGATATGAATCCTAGAATAGTATCGTGCAGAGTTTAACCACTGAACTACCATGCTGTTGGTTTGACACGTGGTTACTTTCTGCTAAGTAGCTTGTGGTCTTTTGCACCACAAGCTTGCTAAATAGAACCATTGATGAAGGAATTGCAGTGAAAATACAGTAATGCATTAACTGACATGCACGAGATCAGCTTTACATATGGCTGACTTGTATGTAGACACACTGTAGACAGTCTTCTTCATCCCCACAGTTATTATGACAAGGGTAGCAGTCCACAAGCTTAGATAATCAATTACTGCAACCCAGGAAGGCGGTGTCGATCAGCTGCACAGAATGACTACTAACAGTGACCACACCGTCTTGCATTGTTTCGTTAAACAGTTTAACGCGTCATAAAGATCAGAATTTGAGACAGGTGAAAAATGCAAAACCTCAGCAAGATTATGCTACTGTGTGAAAAAAAAAATGTAATTCTTGCATATCAAGCATAGTTACTGTGGTCTAGGGCAGCCAGAACATTCCAAGCCTGTTTCCTCAACTCTGTATTTAACTTCATTGTCAACTATTAGCTTCATGAGATCATGCAAAATAGAAGGCATGAATGTGAGCATGTGGATGCCATGTGGCACAGTGGTTAGTATTTCTGCCTGACAGTGCTTGGTTGTCCAGTGTGGTTCTTTACTAGCGTGCTTTATATGAAGAGCGTACATGTCTGCCTATGTCTGCATGTCTTTTCCAGCTAGTCCGGTTTCCTTCTACATTACAGACAACTACAGCAGATGAAATGGTGAGCCACTAAACCACCTGTAGGTGTGTGTGTGTGTGTGTGTGTGTGTGTGTGTGTGTGTGTGTGTGTGTGTGTGTGTGTGTGTGTGTGTGTGTGTGTGTGTGTGTGTGTGTGTGTGTGTGTGTGTGTGCGCACACATGTGTGTTTGTGCACATGGCTAGTGATAGAGTGGCTTCCTGTCTGACGTTAATTTCTGCAGCATGTGGTTATTAAATGCTGAGACAGAGTCAGTCTTCCCCTTCATACTGAACTGGATTGAGTGGGTAATTGGAGAATGAATGTGTGTGTGTGTGTGTGTGTGTGTGTGTGTGTGTGTGTGTGTGTGTGTGTGAGTGTGTGTGTAAGGGGAGAGAAAGTTTGTGTGTGTGTGTGTGTGTGTGTGTGTGTGTGTAGGTAGACAATGTTTGTGCATTTGTGTATGTGTAGGGGAAAGACTGTGTGCATGTGCGTGTGCGTGTGTGTGTGTGTCTGTGTGTGTGCGTGTGTGTGTGTGTGTGTGTGTGTGTGTGTGTGTGTCTGTGTGTGTCTGTGTGTGAGAGTGTGTGTGTGTGCATGTGTGTGTGTGTTTGGGAGAGAATGTTTGTGTGTGTGTGTGTGTGTGTGTGTGTGTGTGTGTGTAGGGGAGAGAATGCTTGAGTGTCTGAGTGTGTGTGTGTGTGTGTGTGTGTGTGTGTGTGTGTGTGTGTGTGTGTGTGTGTGTGTGTGTGTGTGTGTAGGGGAGTGACTGTTTGGTGTGTGTGTGTGTGTGTGTGTGTGTGTGTGTGTGTGTGTGTGTGTGTGTGTACATTTCTTAAGTCCATACACTTGCAGAATATAACTGTAAACATTTATAAGGACAGCATCTGCATGCTCTTTGCAATCCTTTGCAAGCTCTGTCATATAGCTTAAGAACCACTTTGCAGTGAACAAAAATATGGTTTTGAAGAGAATAAAGGTTTTGTGATATAAGAATTGTTTAGTAGTTTATATGATCATAGGAGGTTACTAGGCTGTTTACCTGGAGGTCATTTCAAGCCTAGCCATTTCATCCCAGTGTAATACCATAGATACTTTAGTCAACACCTAGGATTGTATTTAGTAATGTGTCTCGCCTACAAGGCAGCATCAGACCCTGCCCTACTACAGATGCTCCAAATCCATAAGTCTAACTCCTCACATATTACCCACTTGATATGCCTAAATCTAATATGCGATGGTTTACCTTCATATTGTCGATCCTACTATGGGCGAAACCACTTCCGCGAATACCGAAGTGCGAACGTCTCCAAAGTCGAATTCCACATAACTGAACGTCAAAACCTTGCTCCCTTTTTGATCCATGGTAGCACTGGTGTGGAGGTGTGGTGCAGCCAGAAATGTTGAATTCAACATTATTTCAATATGTGGAACATTTTGCAGTTTCGGTTTCGTGGAAACGGTTCGCTTAAGTGGCCGGTCGATCATGTGTGATCGACGATATGAAGGTAAACCATATGTGACATCAACAAAACCTGCTGGAGAGACAGATTTGTCTCCTAGAGACTGCCCCGTCTCTGGAATAGACTTCCAATACATGTCAAACAGAGTACTTCACTGACCCTCTTCAAGCACAACTTTGATGAGTGGATGGGAAACCACAAATTTGTCCCTGGAGTTCCACCTTTGTCCCTCATTGACAGGGGTGACAGGTGCTGACTGAGAGTTCTTTTTGGGGGATAAACTCTTGGCTAGGCTTGTAAGGGCCCCAGAGCCATTAGCCAGGTAACCTCCTATGATCCTATGATAATGACTGCCCATGTCCAGGAGAGTTGTGGGCACTATCCCTGGTAAGAATTTACAGTGCCCCATCTACTTGTCCAGGTTACTTTTGAATAGTGTCATAGAGGTGCTCTGCTTCACATGAATTGGCAGCCTATTCCAAAGATGCAACAGTTGCTGGGAGACCAATCTGTCCCTCCAGCATGTCCTATTCAAGCTGCAGACCATATTTAGGCCCCTGGAATGGGTAGCTCTAATCCCATTTGATTTACGGATGTGCAGCAAATTCTTTAGGTTTATGTCAGAGATTGCTCTGTAAGCCAGGCATAAGTCTCCCCTAAGAAGTCTATATGATACTGAGCATAGTGACAGGGACTTTAGTTGGTCTGTTGGTCTGTGTAAGACACATGCTGGAGTCCCTTGATCTTCTTTGATAGAAACCTCTGAGTCTCTCCAAATGCTGCAGGTGCTTTGTACAGCAATGCCAAAGGGGGCGTTATACTAAATTATGGGCCTGATTAGTGATGAGTACAGAGGGATTATAACCTCCTTTGCTCTAGAGGCTATGCCTTTGCTAATAAAGTGTGCTATTTAGAAAGCCTGCCTTACTACAGTAGACACATAGTGGTCCAAGTTAAGGTCACAGTCTACTTGTGATCCCAGATCCCTTACCACGTCTTAGGTGCATGGGGTATTGTTGTTAATTTAATAGTGTGAGGGACATTGTTTTTACTGAAGGGAATGATGATGCATTTCTTTGCATTTAGTTTGAGACCATGACTAAGACACTGGTAGAAAAACAAAACACAGCTGCACCAGTCATTGGTCTGTGTAAGACCCTCCTGAAGTATACTGGCATCATTTGGGGATTTGATAATTGCACCCAGTTTGCAGTCATCTGCAAACTTGGTCAGCCACAGCCCCTTGGTTTTGGCCTGAACTTCTGAAAAGTTTATACTAAACAGTAGGGGGCCCAGCACTGACTCTTGTGGCACCCCACTGGTGACAGGTCTGCTGGTTGATGTGGCATTCCCCTTGTGAGGCAATTGGCAACCCATCTTACAACAAAGGGATTTACATTCAGTTTGCTACGTTTATCAGTAATACCTGAGTGTGAAATTGTGTCATAGAATCATAGCATCATAGGAACATAGGAAGTTACTAGACTAATGGCCCTAGGGCCCTTACAATCCTAGCCAAGTTCTACCCTTATATCCACGATCAGCACCTATTTCCCTTGACCAAGAGGGACACAGGTGGAACCCCTGGGGTGAATTTACGGTTACCCGTCTAATTGTCTAGATTGAGTTTGAAGAGGGTCAATGAATGCTCTGTTTAACATTTAATGGGAGTTTGTTCCAAAGTTGTGATAACCTCTGGAAGACAAATATGTCCCTCCGGTAGGTTCTGTTAATGTCAAATACTACGTTACAGTCTTTAGAACAAGAAACCCGTGTGCCATTTGACTTGCAGATATGCAGCATTTCCAATAAAGCAGGGTCAGAGATTGCCTTATATGCAAGACAGAGATCGCTTCTGAGTAGTCTGTATGAAACAGAATAAATTGATAGTGATTTTAGTTGAGTCACATAGGACAGATGCTGAAGACCTTGAATTTTCCTTGTGAGGGACCCTTGTGGTCTCTCCAAATGCTGCAGGTTCTTGGAAAGGTACATACTGTGCTCGTTCATCTGTAATCGATATTACAAGAAGGCTTGGTGTTTTGTTCTGATGCTTTAATACATACACACACATCAGGATGGATAGCAGCATCATTAAATAAGAATAAACGAGTTAACAGACAGAGCTTACATACATACATACATGTTTACATCTCAACAGCTAACTACAAAATGGCAGTCAGACTTGCGCATGCTCAGTATTTATACACTTGTCAAGCCCTTGGATAGCTTCTTAAAGGTATATACACACAAACTGAGCTACATCCTCAGTCTTAAAAAGATTACCCTTTTATGCAAAACAATGTTAGAGCTAGACATTCATTACTATGTACATTAGAAACAAAACACAATGTTCATGTCCAAGTTGCTTCAAATCTGCTGCAGAGTTTAGAGATTTGAACATATCTCGTAACATAGCAGTTGGGGCCAAATTTAGCAACAGGGCAGTCTGTGGTACCCAGCTCATATCAGGAACTTCTGGGTTCATCACAGGAACAGGAATGTCCTCTGGAACTTCCTCAGGAATTGGAACACTGGACAACTCACTCTCAGATAAAGAGTCTTTCTCACAGGCTATGTGCTGTGGTATAGGCTTGGACAGCAGTCTCGAATGTTTCTAATTCCACCAAAAAGTTGCTCATTCTGATTGTATAATGTATGATCTCAGCTATGGACCAATATTCTTCACGATACCGATCCGATCATAACCTCTGGACGTTTGCATCCTTACCACTTCTCCCTCTCGTAATGGATCGAGCAGATTACTGGTCTTATCATAGTAGGACTTCTGGGATAGGTGCTTCTTCAACAGACTGGCTTTCACTGATCTGTTGTTCTTGACTCATGGACCCAACAATTGACTACTGATTGGGAATGTGGTTCTGGTTTGTCTGAACAAAAGTCTCTGTGCAGGTGAACCAAGATGCTTATCATGAAGAACATTTCTGAGATTCAAGAGATTCAGAAAAACATCACTATTATCTCATTTAGACTTCTCAAGTAACTGCTTTTCACTTTGCACTAGAGCACTCAGTTCTGCCAAACCATTTGACTGTGGGTACTCAGGACCACTTGTGACACGAGTAAAGTCCCATTCTTCAGCAAATCTTTTGAACTGTTGACTTGTGAACTGTGTGCCATTGTCAGAGTTAACTTTGTTCAGACATCCATGAACAGCAAAATGACGCTTCATCTTAGTGATGACTGGATGCTAGGTTAGGAAGCAGGTCAATCTCAAACCAATTGATGTAAGAGTCTGCTAGCACTAAATAATCTTGGCCATTCCACTCGACCATATCTGTGGCTATTGTCAACCAAGGTAGTTTCGGAATCTGGTTAAGCTGAAGTGGTTCCTTCTGTTGATGTGGCTTTGTACTATTACACACTGAACAAGATGAAAGTGCTCTCTTAATGTCTTGTGACATAGAAGACCAAAATACTAGCTCTCTTGTCCTTCTTTTAGTAGATTTGGTTCCTGGGTGACCTTGGTGCAAGATAGTAATACACTCTGGTTGCAAGGACTTTGGAACAATTACTTTCATTATGATACCTTTGTCAAAGAAAATCTCATCTCTGTATGGAAAATAAGGTTGCACTTCTTGAGGTAAACTAGATTGCTTTGACGGCCATCCTTGTTTGATAAAGTGGTTGAGCTTTTCTAAAACTGGATCTGTGGCTGTGTGTTCTCTCAGCTCATCAAGACATGTGGAAGAAAAATTTCTCACTTCCATGACTTCAAAATCAAGACTCATTTTTGTGCTGTTCTGTGGTATTTATGAGTGATCTGGATAATGTATCAGCAAGATAAAGATGTTTGCCTTTCTTGTAGACAAGATTGAAATTGTACTTTTGCAGTCTCAGTGTCATACGTTGCAGTCTGGCTGGAGCTGAATGCATTGGCTTTCTCAAGATAGTGACTAATAGTTGGTGGTCTATTTCAATCTGGATATGTCTACCATAAACATAATCGTGGAACTCTGAACATGCAAACACAATTGCCAAAAGCTCTTTCTCAATCTGGGCATACTACATCTCAGTTTGGGTAAAAGTTCTCGATGCACAGTAAACAGGTTGATCCTCTTGCAGAATGAATGCACCAGGACCAAATTTCAGAGTGTCACAGGAAAGTGTAACTAGCTTGCGAACATCATAGCATCTAAGAGTTGGTGGACTAGCAATTCTCTGTTTCAGGACTTCAAATGCTCTTTGGTGTTGCTCTAACAAAGACCAGGATACATCTTTACGTATCAGCTCTCTGAGTGGTGCTGATAGTTGGCTCAAGTCTGGAATGAACTTGCCTAAGTAATTGACCATGCCAAGAAAACGTTGCAGGGCTTGAACATTGTCTGGAGCTGGCATCTCAAGACTGGCTGTTTGCTTTAGAAGGGTCTGGTCGTAGTTGTAAATAAATGACCGATATAAGTAACTTCTTGTAGCCTGAATTTGCATTTGTGTGGATTGAGCTTAAGATTCACTTGGTGTGCCTTTTCTAGAACTTGTCTGAGGTTTCTGTCATGTCCTGCTTCATCACGACCTCCTACCAGTATGTCATCTACTATGATAGCACAAGGATACTCAGAAAAAATTAGCTCCATTGCACGCTGAAAATTTCACTTGCAGAATTTATCCCAAATGGCATTCTCAAAAATCTGTACCTGCCAAATGAGCAATGAGGATATTTTATCAAGCTGATTTTGCCAAAATAAACTCTTTGCATCTAAGACATTTATCATCAAGGCTGTGACTTCTTCGACTGCGTGCATTGGATGATGAGGTCTTTTTAGTGCTTTGTTCAAATCTAGTGGATGAATACATATTCTGATGTCATCTAAGCTTTTCTTATGAGGTACCACCATGGAAAATACTCATTCAGTTGGAGTTTCAACTGGACATATCACACCATGTCGCAACATTTTATATAACTCTGCTTTGACTTTGTCCTCTATTGGAACTTTGCATGCTGGACTGATAACTGGACCGACCTCTGGGTCTAACTTCGTGGAGTACACAACTGGATGTTTGCCTATTTGTCTCGGAAAAAGATCAGCATAGGTAGAAAAAATATGCTGGGCAAAATTAGAGTAGTGGTCTTTCAAGCTAACATGGTGGAGTTCCTTATTAAATGAAAGCAGTCCCATTTTCAAACTGTCTCTGGGCCCTAATAATGACTGGACGTGCCTCTTGACCACATAAAACAGCAAGTCGTAGCTTCTTCCATCAGAGTAACATAAAAGCACTACTGAACCTTTGGTTTGAATTTCTTCACCTCCATAAGCAACAAGCTTTGCACACCTTGCCCAATCAAGCCTTTCACCTTTACATACTCTAGCAAATGTTTCTGCTGTCATAACAGTGCACTTAGAACCTGTATCACATTTGAGCTCTATGGGTTTGCCATTTATCCAAACAATACAAAATACTTCATTCTTTGCCCTTAAATCCACTGCATTGACCGTTTCATGACCCGCTGTCACACCATCAACATAAAGAGTAGAATTGCCACTGTCTAACTGATCAACTCGTTTCTTAAAATGTTCCCTTTTAATAAAAGTATGGGGGCCTTTTGATTTACAAAATCTTTTGAAGTGATTCCATTTATTGCATTTGTGGCATTGTTGACCGAAAGCTAAGCATTTCTCCCTTTTAGATTCATGGCGTCCACCACAATTACGACAGTTGGCAATGAAACTAGGTTGGGACATCACCCATACTTTGACTTTGTTGACTCACTTTTATGCTTCACTAAGACTGTGTGGACTCTGGAATTTGCTAGAAAGTTCTGAGGTTTATCAGTGAGTGCTGCAGGGGATACAGCTGCTGCCATGTGCTTGGGCCTGTTTCTTTTAACTATGTGCTGCATACTATCAATATGAGCTTTGTCATTGTGCCTTCTAGAGCTGTTCTCATTTGTAAGCATATTTTTGTGCTTTTCTGTGAGCTTGTATATCTGACAAATCTCAATGGCCTTAGTCAAAGTTAAATCACTGTCACAAAGCAAAATCTTTCTCACAACATCTTTTATGTCACACACACGTTTGTCCTTTATCAACTCATCCCTTAAGTCACCAAATCTGCAAGTTTTAGCTTTATTTCTCATGTTAGTTATATATTCTGCAAAAGATTCACCAGGCCTTTGATCATTTGTGTAAAATAACTGCCTTTTAATTGTAACATTTGTCTGGGGGTTACACATTTCTCTAAATGTACACTTTAAGCACCCTGGGTCCTCCCTTGACTCAGCTGGTACAACAATATGATGGTTTCCCCCTCTCTAGCATAGAGATCAGGTGCATACAGAAATGAACACTCCCTTTCAGTGTCTTCTGACCCAGCTAAATTAAGTAGAATAAATGCCTTTGTACGGTCATCTTTATCAGAAAATGCAGCCTGTATGAAAATGCCGTACTCTTGCTCAAACACTCTCCAGTTCTCCGCAATATTACTGTCAAAGACAAGTGCACTGGGTTTCCGAAATCCATCTGCCATGCCCGCAAAGTATACATATTTTATTATACAGACGTTTTGTAGATGGCATATTAATCGTCTGGGATGGGGAATTAGCCCTATTAAATGACTTAGTTGTTTATTTAGAATCTACAACTGAATTTCTAAAGTTTACATTAGAAATATCACCTAAGGAGATACATTTCCTTGATATTACAATAAATAAAAGTTCAGAAGGCTTGATCTCAACTACGTTATATAGGAAACCCTGCTGGAGGAACGCATTGCTACACTATTATAGCATGCACCCACGTCATATGTTCCCCAACATTGTTAGGAGTCAAACTAAAAGAATCTCCAGTTTATGTAGAGATGACAGTGATAGGGACTTACAAATTGACCATTTAAGGGGGTTATTTCAAGAAAGAGGCTACAATGTCTCACAATGTAAGCTAAGTTGTTCTGCTATGAATGACATGCATGTAGATACAGAGGCTTCTGTTGTTCGAAGACATTCCAAGATGAAATATAAATATGGGACACATTATGATTTAAACAAGGTATTTTTCACTACAAGATACACCAGTGATATAAACTATGTAACTGACATTATAAGGAAAAACTGGAATATTTTACTTGTAGATAATAGATGTCTTAAATTAATAGGGACAATACCTAGTTTTACATATAAGAATAGTAAGAACTTAAAAAGGCTTTTATGCATTGATAAACTTGATTCACTAAGTAGTAGTACAGACAAGTGAATTTTAAGACATGGTACATTTCCATGCAATAAATGCAACATGTGTAAATATATAGCTAGTGATGATCAGTTTGTTCATCCTTCTCTTAATTACATCTATAGACCTAATTTTTATGCCACCTGTGAAACTACTAACCTTGTCTATTTAGCAACATGTACACAATGCCCAGCATTTTATGTGGGCATGACTACAAGAAGGCTAAGAGACCGAGTATATAACCACACATATGATATTAAGAGGTCAAACCTGAATAATGCTCTAGCTAAACATGTTGCTATTCAACCTAACCATAGTTTTAGGTTTAGGGTTTTACAAGTGATAGACCTTAATAAGAGAGGAGGTGACAGGATGAACTACTTAGAAACTGTTGAACTAAGATGGATTTTGAGACTGATGGCACATATTGAACCAGGTTTAAATCAATATATTAGTATTAAACCTATTCTAATTGCACGTGATTAAAAATCATAATTTATTTAGTATTAGTCTTTGAGATGATGAAATGTAGCATTTCTACATATATACTATATATATATATATATATATATATATATATATATATATATATATATAAAATATATCTGTTAGTATATAAGTTTATTTTTGATAGGTTTTGTATTGTTTTATTTTTTATATATATTTCTAGGTTTATATATTTTTAGTGGCTTTAGAATATCATAATATAATGTATTATATGCAAAATTATAACTGATAACATTGCTTCATGACTTATGAAACTGAATGTATATTTTTATTTTGTCTACTTTTGCCTTTAAATTGTTATATTTATTGTATTAGCTTTAGTAAGCTCAATTGATAAATGTTTTTATTGGTTGATTGAACTAATTAATTGATGAATGATCTAGTAGCATATAAAAGCTGCTTAATGAAATGAAGTTGTATAAACCTGAGGAAGCGTACTTTGGATGCACGTGAAAGCGCTTGTAATATAATAAATCAATCTTATTTTTTACATCGTGGTGGTTTCCATCCAGCTGTTTCTTCATAGTTATATATTCTGCAAAAGATTCACCAGGCCTTTGATCATTTGTGTAAAATAACTGCCTTTTCATTGTAACATTTGTCTGGGGGTTACACATTTCTCTAAATATACGCTTTAAGCACCCTGGGTCCTCCCTTGACTCAGCTGGTACGACAATATGATGGTTTCCCCCTTTCTAGCATAGAGATCAGGTGCATACAGAAATGAACACTCCCTTTCAGTGTCTTCTGACCCAGCTAAATTAAGTAGAATAAATGCCTTTGTACGGTCATCTTTATCAGAAAATGCAGCCTGTATGAAAATGCCGTACTCTTGCTCAAACACTCTCCAGTTCTCCGCAATATTACTGTCAAAGACAAGTGCACTGGGTTTCCGAAATCCATCTGCCATGCCCGCAAAGTATACACAAACACACTGAAAATATGGCCCTTGTAATTATGTATGAACAAACTGTGCTGTGAGCTTGTAATAACATTTAAATGCACAATAAACTCTTCGAAATACTTTACTTTGCAAAATATGCTCTGTAATGGCTGTACTCTGCGAAATATGTCTTGTAATGGCTGTACTTTTGTGAGATAGCTTTACTGTAACACTGCACAAATATGCAAACACTATACACTTCTGATAACTCGAATATCTTTGCTTAATATGAAAATATGGATTCACAAAGCATGTATTGAAAAATCCCCTTATTTTATTCATTTTATGCAGTTCGGACTTTAGTCCAAACATTTTCTGTAGTAATTCAAATATTTTTATCAATATCAAACATATCAGTTTGTGAAAATATTATTTTGAATGTTCTGTATGCCCTGTTTCATATTATGCAAAAAGAAATAGTGCTGAGCAAGTTTTAATACCTGAAATTAATTTCTGACCTGTTTTGCGAAGCTTGCACATTTAGGATGATCCACTCCTCTATATTCCTCCAGCATCTAATCAAGTGCCTTTAAGTCATTTTAGCCAAGCTGTTTCTGACCTCATGCCCCTTTGGTATGCCTCTTCTAACTCCATGTCCTTTTAGACATGCCACTTCTGACACCATGTCTCACGTTCTTCTCTAATACATATAACAAGAAGGCTTGGGGTTTCGTTCTGATGGTTTAATACATACAAACATCAGGAAGGATAGTAGCAACATTAAATATGAACAAACTAGTTAACAGACACAGCTTACATACATACATATTTACATCTCAACAGCTAACTACAAATGGCAGTCAGACTTGCACATGCTCAGTATTTATACACTTGTGCAAGCCCTTGGATAGCTTTTTAAAGGTATACACACACATATTGATCTACACATACCAAAAGGGGCATTGTTCTCAATTATTGGCCTGATGAGAGAAGAGTACAGGGAGGTTATAACTTCTTTTTGTCTGGAGGCAATGCCCTTATTTATGAGATGAGCAATATAGAATGCCATACTTATCACTGTGGAGACATGGTGATCAAAGGTAAGGTTGATGTCAACCTGTGTGCCTAGGTCTCTCACCACTGAGTGCATACTTAGGGTGTTGCTATTGATGCAGTAGTTAGCAGGAACATTGCTCTTACTGAAAGGGATGATAATACATTTTTTGCATTGAGTTTAAGGCCATGACTTTGGCACCAGTCATTTGTTTGTGTAAGACTCTTTTGTAGGATGTTGACATAATTTGGAGATTCTATGACTGCTCCCAGTTTGCAGTCATCAGCAAACTTTGTCAGCCACAGACCTATAGTTTTTGCTTGTACTTCTGAGAAATAGATTATAAACAGTCTGATCCCTGTGGGACACCACTCTTTACAGCTCTGCTGTTGGAGGTGGATTGGCTATATGTGCTCTATCTGTGAGCCAGTTAGTGAACCATCTAATGATATAAGGGTTGATACCTAGCTGGGTGAGTTTGTCAATGATGTCTGAATGGGGGATAGTGTCAAAAGCCTGGTCTAAATCTAGGTAGGCTGTATGCACAGATTTCCCATCATCCAGAGTTTTGGTGATAGTCTTGAAGAAGTCCACCAGGTTTAACAGGCATGATCTCCCTTTGACAAATCCAAAATGAGTTGGATCAGGTGTTTGAAGATTACCTATATCTTTGTTGATAGGGTCCATGATGATTTGCTCTAAGGCCTTGCAGATAAGGCTAGTCAGGCTAATAGTCTATAGTTCCTGAGGTCAGTGGAAGCACCACCTTTGTGCAAGGGAATAACGTTGGCTATTTTCCATACAGCGGGATGAAGCTGGTGCTTGGAGTATGATTGAAAAGAGTACCCAGTGGTGTTGCTAATTCTTGTTGGAGCCCATGTAGAACATAGCCTCGGATGTTATCAGGCCCCATAGATGCTGTTTTTGGCCTTAGAGAGGGTGTTTATGACCTGCTTTTTAGAGATACAAGGTAGGAGACAGGTGGTAGGAATGTCATGGGGTACATGTGGTGGTGCAGGGGAGTGAAGTTTTTACAGAACCTGTCAGCCAACAGGTTAGCTATGTCTACAGGCTCAGTATATGTGGTATCATTAACTACCAGTTCAGCACAAATCTGGGCCTTTCCTTTTAGGTTACAGATGTAACTAAAGAATGCCTTATGGTTTTCCTTAGTTGAGAAAGCTAATTTGGATTCATAGTTTGCTTTGGAGGACTTCACAAGAAGTCTTATTTGCTTGTTTAAGCTGAGGAGGGAATGTTTCCAGTTTAGGGCTCGCTCCCTCTTACTCTTAGGCAGCAATTTCTGCCTCTTATTGTAAAGCCTGTTAATGACAGTTGTCCACCAGGTTTGTTCTTACTTGAGGAGCTTGTTTTGTTTCTGTCAGATATGACCAAGTCAATGCAGTTATACAGGTGTTTGCATAAAGCATTGCTGTAGAACTCAGCATAGTTGCCAGTTTCATTTGAGAGGGGAGGTGCAGTGAAGCTATTTATATCATCCCGTAAATAGTTCTAATCTGCTTTGGAGAAGCTTTTTAGTTTAGTTGCTGCTGTGTGTGTGTGTGTGTGTGGGGGGTCAGGTGTGATAGTTAATTCAAATGAGACTGATTTGTGGTCAGATCTCACCCGGGAAGATCTCACAGTGGGGGTGCTACATTGGTCCCTCATATTGGTAAGCACCAAGATGTTGGCAGCCCTTGAGTAGGTGTCAACCGGCTGGTCCAGGGCACCGGAGTTAACAAAGTTGAGGAACCTTTTGGAAAGTGAGTTTGAGCATGAGTAATTTATCCAGTAAGTGAGTAGGTAGTTAAAGTTACTCAAAAAATGGGGTTGGGATGTATCTTGATAGACTCAAGTAGATCCAAATAGGCAGAGTGGGTATCCTGATTAATGGAGGGGGTCCTGTGGCTGGCAATGACTTGAATAGGTGTCTTACCAACAGTTAATTGCACCTGAAGTATCTCCAGGGAATCATACTGTTTAACCAAGCTGGAGGTGTATTTATCTTTAATGAATAATGATACACTGCCGCCTTTAGTTTTCACACCTTCAGTTTGTGGTGTAAACATGTGGAAGGAGGTGTAACCCGGTATGACTGGGGTGCTCTCCACAGCCTTGAACCAGGTCTCTGTGACTACACAGATGTCTGCATCTTCCAAGGTGAGGACTGCTTCCAGTGAGTGCAGTTTCATGTTAGGATTCCTAGCATTTAGCAGCATAACCTTGAGGTTGTTTTTGATGGAGTTTTTATGTTGGGAATTTTGCCCTTGAGACACTGCCTAAAAAAAGGCACTATTGGGGTGGCAAGAGCCTTAGCCAATAACTGAAATTCCAGGGGTGACAGATAAAGACCATCTCTGGCAAAGCATCGAGGTCTGTCGATCATGTCATTTCAGCCTGACAGATACTGGATCCCCTTAGAATGACACCAGAAACTAAGTCAATTATTGAAGTCAATCATTTTCTGTTTGTATTGAGGCATCATTCTAGGTGAAGATAAAATGCTGCTTAAGGCTAGGGACATACCTGCTTGAGACACATAGTCTGAGAGCTCAGTCATGTCTCTCCTCATATAATCCAGGAGGTACATCTCAAGTTGTTCACACCAACATGGACTATGATGGAGTTGTAACAGTACCTGTTGTCGAGAGACTTGAGTGCATGTGAGATATGGTGGATCCTGGCACCTGACAGATAGCTGACCATGACCTTTTCCTTATCTAGTATGGTGAGGGGGACATCTGTGTGTTTCACGATGGAATCACCTGTAACTAATATGTTTGGTTTTGTGTTTTGCCTTAAGGACTTGACAGGTGAGATAATGGTGCATGAGCTGTTATGTGTACTGTGTTCTGCAGAGGAAGTATTATGTGTAGCATGATTGTGTTTGTGTTTGGGTGGTCTCTGGTGTTTAGGTATGTTTCTGGTGAGGACCTCTGCATATGTAGGTATATGTGATGTGGGTTTGGGTGGAGTAGTGATAAGGTTTACATCCTGACAACCTGTTCATTTTCATATGTACTGACTGTTGTGTGAGAGAGCATGTATTCAAGGTTCTTAATATATCTGCCTCTCTCACAGGTTGAGTTTGTGTGGACTAGGAGTAGAGATTTGTCGGTGAACATGAGGCAGTTGCTACACTGCCTCAGGATGCTCATGTCAACCAAGCTAGCTGGAGAAACTGTGGGAAATTGTCTGTCCATAGTGTTAGGTAAATTTATGTAGTCAGGAAACGAGGTCACAGTTAGGAATGGCTAGTGGGTGAGAGAGGTGTGTTGGTACCTTTGAGGCTAGGCTTAGTGTTCCACCTGACAGTAAAACAGGGCCACAAAAAACCTATGGAGGACCACAAGCAAAGTGCTATGGGAAAATTTAACAAGGAAAACATTTGCATCTGTAACTACGAATGGTAACCACTGCTAAGCAGCAATGTACAATGGTGCACTACATGTAAACAAGCTCAAATGCAGGGCTTAAATAAAACAAGAAATAACCTTTTTAACTCAATCTAGCAAATAAGGAAGCTCTCTCTGAGCTGTAGTCCAATCACTCTCAATTAGATGGGACTCGGGCAGCACTCTCCTCCCACAAGGGTGCAGAAGGGCCTTCACCAACAAAGATAGCTAGGATTTGATGCTCAGAAGTTACAAAACAGACCCAAAAACAGCAAACCTGAAAGTGGGCTATGCTACAGTTGAACTAGTACAGTATACAGTAAAATGTATTAAAAAACAGTTCAGACAATTTAAACAGACAGTAGAACACAAATACAAATGAAAAGTGCAATATGAGAGCAAAAACAGATGCTTATAGTAAGTTGGAAGCAACAGATGTCTCAGATCATTCAGTAGCTCAGTGAAGAACTGGTTTTAGTGCTCAAGTGATACCAGTCTAGATTCAGCAAGTCTAACTCTGGCCTATGCTATAAAATGTAGAAGTACTAGAAATTCAAAGTGTTGAAAAATCACAGTCACAAAAGCAAAAAGCTGTTTAAATAAAGCAGCAATTCACCAGCAATTCCCAGCTTAGATGGATGTAGGCCACACTCTCCCACCACAAGAGTCTAGACCACAAACCTTCCTAATGTAAAACAACTGATTTTGGAGCCCAAGTGCTTATGTCAGAATTAAGACACTTCAGAATTAACAGACACAACAGGCCTTCTTCCAGCAATTCCCAGCTTTCAAGGGTGTAAGCTATCCTCTGCTGCCACAAGAGTTTAGACCACAAATCTTCCTAATGTAAAATAACTGGTATGGAACCCAAGTACTTAAACCGGATCAAAGACACTTAGAACAACAGGCACAATAAGCCATCACCTAGCAATTCCCAGCTCAGAAGGGCAGAGACTACCCTCTCCTCTCACAAGAGTGTAGACCACAAACCTTCTTAATGTAAAATAACTGGCCTGAACCCCAATTCCTTAAACCAAAACTAAGGGGCTTAGAATAACACTTAGAATTTAATTAGGTTACTAACAAGCAGTTATAAATGCAACATAATCATAGCCGGCTTTAGGCACCAGCGAACCCTGCGGTCGCTGGGGGCCCCTTGTTCCTGGGGGGCCCCCAGCCTCAGCAAATTATCTTACCTTGATATTTTGTAACATGTCTGTCAAACCAACAAAAGCTAGTACATTAATCTTGTATACTTAATAAACCAGGTGGGTAATAATGCTTATTTATATCTCCTTTAAAATTCAAAAATGCCTTTGGTTACAGAAACAAGGTTTTATCAATCAAGAGCCTTCACAGTTCCATTAAATATTTTACCACTAACATAGTGCCCATGGCTTAGTTAAACCCTGCTGATGGACATTCTCCACAATAAAACTAACAACATAGCCATCTTTCGGTATCTCCAATAACTGTGGCTACAAGGGGGACCCATTAATCATCCTTCACTGTGTGGGGGCCCCACAAAAGCTGCTGCCAGTTGGGGAAAATGAGTAGAAAAAAATGCATTCATTCCCTGATTATTCTCTTTAATCTGAACAGGTCTGTGATATGACCCTGTTAGGGTAAAGCTGATAATGATCCTAAGCATGGTAAGCACTAGAGAGATCAGCAGCCCAGTGACCAGTGTCTGTGCCTACCTTGGATTGTAAGAACAGCTGATACTTCTGATCTTCAGGTATGGTTTTGTCTTTTAGGGAGTTTTATAAATACTTGCAGAATACAAGATACTGTAAATCTCAACTTCTTCACTGAAGAATTCAGAGCAATACCAATAATAGCAGAATAAAGACTCAAAATCAGGAACACATTTTAAATATTATTCTGATTCAGTGAAAAAGTTAATAGAATAACACCTTTTGTAAGAACATCCCTTTTTTTTGGTCATTAAGTATAAAACTCTGTCTGGATTTACTGACTGTTTGTAATCCCTAATGATTTACAAGAAAATCAAATGTGTTACAAAGGACAGAACAAAATTATGTGCAAAACCAGGGAAGGTCTGTGAAATCAGGGACAGTGAGAAGTTTGCATTATTTCTCACTGAGGTAAATAAAAGTGACCCATCCCTGCTTCTGTTTGAAGACTATTTAACAGCAGTCACTTATCTGGTGTTCTGGTACCAGTGTTGTACAATGTATTGCTGAAATAAGTACAAAATTAGTATTGCTATGACTTATGCTTGAGTGTGTGTGTGTGTGTGTGTGTGTGTGTGTGTGTGTGTGTGTGTGTGTGTGTGTGTGTGTGTGTATGTGTGTGTAAAAATGTCAGTGGGTTTTATCTGTGCGCTCACACAATAAAGCCACGACACATGCATTATTCTTCTGAGTGTCATTAAAGCAACTGCAGCCAACAAGAAATTATATTTAAAAAATAAGGCATAACATATAACCCAGAACATTCAGACACTTAGATCTTCTAAGACTCTGGGGACCCCTACTCCCCAGACTGTATAAATGGATACAAAGGGCTCCCTTAATCATTGTTGACTGTGTGGGGGCCCCACAAGTGCTGTTGTTTGAGGAAAAATGAGGAGAAAAAAATATGTATTAATTTTCTGATTTTTCTCTTTAACCTGAACAGGGCTATGATATGACTCTGTTAGGATAAAGCTGATAATGGTCTCTGCTCTCAGCTGCACCCATCCTAAAACCAGCCCTGTTCAGATAGGTGTGTATAGAAAGCTGCTGTAGGTTATATGGGGGGGGGGCTATGGTGTTATTCCTCACAGTCAAATCTTAGAGGTGTGCACATGAGGTCATTAAAACTTGCATTTGGGCTAAGGACAGTGTGGTCATTGTTTCTTTTACTTTTCTTACATACCTCAGAGGTGTCCAAAGAAGGTTACTACAACTTGTGTAGGCGCAACAAAGTAGAATTTGTTACTGTAATCATTATTTTTTCACTTTCCTCAGACACACTTAGGGCACATATACAGGTAGCTGCCTTTGACAGTTTGGAGTGAGGAGGCATACTATGTGTGTATGGGTTCCCTTCAGAAGCTTGAAATACTGAAATCTTGAATTTCAGTATCTCGAGCCCAAGAAGCCGAATCCACAGAACAGCAAAAGTTTAGAAGCGTGAAATTCAAAACCTGGAATGCCAGAGGTTTTGAATTTCGCGCTTCTAAACTTTCTCTGTGGTCATGTATTCAGGTAAGTGTGTGTGTGTGTGTTAAGGGGTTTGGGTAGGGGCTGTGGTGTGTGTCAGTGTGTTTTGCTGCTGTGATGTGTGTGCGCAAGGAGAATGTAGCTTGTGTAGTAGTGTTTTGTGTGTGTTTGTATGTAGTGCGACCTCTGAGTGAGAATATTTAAGTAGGGGGGGTGTGGGGGATGCAGTAGAGAGATTGTGCGTGTTTGTGTGGAGGATGGTGTGTGTGCGTGTGTGTTGTAGTACCGTGAAATTCAAAACCTCCAGTATTCGAGGTTTTGAATTTCGAGGCTTTCAGTTTTCGTTGTTGTGTGGATTCAGCTTCTTGGGCTCGAGATACTGAAATTCGAGATTTCAGTATTTCGAGCTTCTGAAGTGAATCCGTGTGTGTGTGTGTGTGTGTGTGTGTGTGTGTGTGTGTGTGTGTGTGTGTGTGTGTGTGTGTGTGTGTGCGTGTGGTGTGTGTTTGTGTGTATATATATATATATATATATATATATGTGTGTGTGTGTGCGTGTGTATGTGTGTGTGTGTGTGTATGTATATATATATATATATATATATATATATATATATATATATATATATATATATATATCAGCAGTCCCTTGAACTACATGACTGTGGTAATTTGAACCTCTGCCTTCATCCCAGTCTAACACCAGAGGAATGCAAAAGCTGTCTTTTTCGGTGTATTGGGAGGCAGGCAGTTCCCAGATAGGACCTGTGTATCCAGACAACAAAGGGCTGTTAGTTTATTTTCCTGAACCTTGGGTACAACTTATGTCTTCCTTAAAAGAAAAAAAAAATAAAACTGAAATTCTTTTCTTATTTCCTAAATGGTTATTACTGTACTGCCTTGGTCAGGAAATGTGTGTTGAAATGATGCAATGAAAACTAAAGCTGAACAGCAACACAGTTTCTATACTTAATCATAATTTCTGTTCAAGCCATTACTGGAAGAAAAGGTGTGTAAAAAGAAAAAAACTTTAAAATGTGCTTTAGAGCATATAGAAAGCTATAGCTTCTTGAAAAAGCTGGATAAGGCAAAATGTGAGAAAGGGAAGAAAAAAGTAATGTGCATGGTATGGGGAGCCCAAGATGGGGAGGGGGAACAGGGGAAGACTGGAGGCTATTGTGTGTATGGGGGGGGGGGTCTGAAACAACAGGTCTAGGGTGCCATTTCACCTAAGTTCAGACCTGTGCATAGAGTTGCTACAATATATCATTGCTACAATTAAATGGCAGTAACTCTAAATGTCCCTTTGTGAGATAGGCCAACACAGTGTAGTACACAAGTCTTGTAATATAAGAATATTGTAGCAAAGGGTCAGTCTGTGCATACTACTCCTAAAAGTTTGTAGCATGAACTAAAAGGTTGCTTAGGAAGTGTGGCAGTGATAAGAGTGATACATAGACTGGAATTCCCTATGGGACCCCCAGCTTGACATCAGCTGGGGGCCCCCAAAATGCTAACACCGGCCCTGAGCATAATAAATGCAGTTGAACACTTTTAAGAACAAGCAGCAAAAGTAAAATAAAGTAATAAAGTAAGAACAGACACAAATACAGTAAAAGCAGCTGAATGAAGTGTAGTTTTTGTTAAGTAGTAAGAGAGGAAACAGAAGATAATTCAAGGTTAAGAAACTAAGGGGTGGGCCTTCCCAAATGATCTCACTGTACTCAGTAGAATGAGATGATGTGATAACTGAAATATTTCAGAGTGTGGTTAATGATGGTTTGTGAGAACATCATAAAATACAGCAACATGCAGAAAATATTTGTTGAATGGTGCTGCATCTGCTACCCTAATAGGATTAAGCAGGTAATCACAGAATAAATGAATGAATGACCGAATGAATGAATGAATAAAGAAAAATGACTGTCTTATGCACCTGTGTGTCACAATACAATGTGCCCATTGTTTAAAACATTTTGGCAACTTTCTCTTCAATGGAATGAACGCATTTGATTCAGCTCTGAAGATAAAGCCATTATGATCTAAATAAACATTTTCACCTCTAGGCAAGAGGCACTGAAAATGTAGCCGTCCTTCACCTCAGTATAATATTCTTATCGTTGATGTTTTTAACTATTTTGACATTGTGTCTATGAAAAATGGATGGCACTGCTTCTGTTGATTTACTATAGCTACTCCATTCATTTAACATCTGCCAAGTATCTGATGGTGATCTGGTGAACTGAGGTGGTTGGCATACGGCCTTGGCACACAATATTTTAAGCCATGGTTGATTCAAATGCTGCCAAATTGCCTAGGTGTTCCTAACATGATCCCAACAATAAGATACACTTCACTGCCTCTTCTGTTCCAAAGTGCAATGACCATATTACCTTGGGAATTATTCTACCCATTATAATTACTCTGGCAGAATACATTTATGATATCAACTCCACAAACAATGGATCATGAAACACTGGCCAAATAAGTTTGAAATATAGCACATCAAAAGCACTACAATCAGCATCTTTGCAGGGCGCAAAGCATCCTACACTCCCCACACACCTAGCTATTTATATATACCAATTCTGAGATTGTACTATAGTGGGGAAAGGGGAACAAAACAGTAGCTGCTGTACCAAAATCTTACGCAACATGTTATCAGCTTTTTAGTGCTGGTAAAAAAGACAGAAGCACATAGATTTGATGTTCTTTGTTTTGACCTTATTTAGTCAATGTTTCATGATTCGATGTTTGTGTAGTCAATGTTACGAATGCATTTCTCTCTGGTTATGTTTACACTGATTTTCCCTAATTTATTCTATCCTGTATATCACTCTGATGGTATAATGATGCTTTTTGCATATTTATAAACCTATATTATGAACTACAGCAGTTTTATTCATGACAATTATGACATATTTTATAACATGCATTGTACATCATATGCATATTTCTAAAATAAAATTAAATGATCTACTTATAGCACTGTAGCAGAAGTATAATCTCTATAAAACCCTAGATGTTGTACTTACACCACTGTAGCAGAAGTACAATCTCTATAAAACCTTAGATGTTGTACTTACACCACTGTAGCAGAAGTACAATCTCTATAAAACGGTAGATGTTGTGCTTACACCACTGTAGCAGAAGTACAATGTCTACTTGTATCTGTTTTGCATACATCTGTTTTCCAGGCCACAGTATGTCCACCTGACTGAGAACAAAACAATTCATCTTTGTCCCAGTGGCTCTTTTTCTCCTTACCATGCCAAAATAAATAAATTCTTTTTCATTATAAAGAAACTACAAAATCAAAAATGTAGTAAAAATGTAAAACAGTAAAATTAGATGACAGGAGGACAGGAGTGTTAGCATCAGTCTATGTATAACAAAAAATCAATGAAAGAGCATAGACAGGCCCAACTAACTGTAAGACGTATAACAAAAAATAAAAAAATGTTAACAAGTAAAAAACAGTTACAACCAACTATAGAAGCTAATATGAAAGTTATACTTGATAAACAGATATTGCAATAAGTAACACAGATGCATAAATAAAGCATTGCATGATGGCAGACAGCAGCAGCTTCCCCCTCATGGTAACCCATTTTGGTACTGAGATTGCTCTACTGTTGTGATTTTCCATTAGAAGGAATATCAGCCCTGGGGATGCTTTTGGTGGCCATTATGGCTGGTAATGAGACAATTTGGGGAAGCAGTTAATAATGCTAATTAGCCATATGTTAGCCATATATTCTCTCCTAGAAATATCTGTGCCGCTATGTGAGACAGAGAACTACACAGCTGCATAAATTACCAAGAGTGGCAGAAAAATTAAAAAACAACAAAAGATGGCAGGCATCCATTGACTTCACTGGAAGAAGTTGTGGTGAAAGTAA